>NW_028318426.1:0-300000 GCF_062004578.1 Staurois parvus
GTGGATGGAAGGAATGAAGGGGTGGGTGGAAGGAAAGAAGGAAGCAAAGGTCGGTGGAAGGAATGAAGTGGATGGAAGGGAGGGAGGGGTGGGTGGAAGGAAGGGGTGGGTTGAAGGAAGGAAAGGTGGATGGAAGGAAGGGGTGGGTAGAAGGAAGGAAGGGTGAGTGGAAAGAAGGCAGGGGTGGAAGGAAGGAAGGGGTATAAGGAAGAATGGAATGGAGGGGTGCGTGGAAGGAAGGAAGGGATGGGTGGAAGGAAGAGTTGGATGGAAGGAAGGGGTGGATGGAAGGAAGGTATGGGTGGACGGAAGGAAGGGAGAGGTGGGTGGAAGGAAGGGAAAGGTGGATGGAAGGGAGGGAGGGAGGAAAGAAGGAAGGAAGGAAGAGGTGGGTGGATGTAAGTAAGGGTGGAAGGAAGAGAGGGGTGGGTAAGAGGAAGGGGTGGATAGAAGGAAGGAAGGAGGGGTGGGTGGAAGGAAGGAAAGAAGGAAGGAATGGGTGGGTGGAAGGAAGGGGTGGATGAAAGAAAGGGGTGGATAGAAGGAAGGAAGGAAGGGAGGGGTGGGTGGAAGGAAGGGTGGATAGAAGGAAGGAACGGAGGGGTGGGTGGAAGGAAGGAAGGAAGGGAGGGAGGGCTGTGTGGAAGGAAGGAAGAGGTGGATGGAAGGAAAGAAGGGGGTGGGTGGAATGAATGTAGGAAGCAAGGGTGGGTGGAAGGAAGGAGTGGATGGAAGGGAGGGGTGGGTGGAAGGAAGGAAGGGGTATAAGGAAGAATGGAATGGAGGGGTGCGTGGAAGGAAGGAAGGGATGGGTGGAAGGAAGAGTTGGATGGAAGGAAGGGGTGGATGGAAGGAAGGTATGGGTGGACGGAAGGAAGGGAGAGGTGGTGGAAGGAAGGGAAAGGTGGATGGAAGGGAGGGAGGGAGGAAAGAAGGAAGGAAGGAAGAGGTGGGTGGATGGAAGGAAGGAAGGGAGGGGTGGATGTAAGTAAGGGTGGAAGGAAGAGAGGGGTGGGTGGAAGGAAGGGGTGGATAGAAGGAAGGAAGGAGGGGTGGGTGGAAGGAAGGAAAGAAGGAAGGAATGGGTGGGTGAAGAAAGGGGTGGATGAAAGAAAGGGGTGGATAGAAGGATGGAAGGAAGGGAGGGGTGGGTGGAAGGAAGGGGTGGATAGAAGGAAGGAACGGAGGGGTGGGTGGAAGGAAGGAAGGAAGGAAGGGAGGGCTGTGTGGAAGGAAGGAAGAGGTGGATGGAAGGAAAGAAGGGGGTGGGGTGGAATGAAAGTAGGAAGCAAGGGTGGGTGGAAGGAAGTAGTGGATGGAAGGGAGGGGTGGGTGGAAGGAAGGAAGTGGTGGATGGAAGGAAGGGAGGGGTTGGTGGAAGGAAGGGGTGGGTTGAAGAAGGAAAGGTGGGTGGAAGGAAGGAGGGGTGGATGGAAGGAAGAGCTGGGTGGAAGGAAGGAAGAGGTGGGTGGATGGAAGGAAGGGAGGGGTGGATGGAAGTAAGGGTGGGTGGAAGGAAGGAAGGAAGGAAGGGAGGGAGGGGTTGGTGGAAGGAAGGGGTGGGTTGAAGGAAGGAAAGGTGGGTGGAAGGAAGGGAAGGGAGGGGTGGATGGAAGGAAGAGCTGGGTGGAAGGAAGGAAGGAAGAGGTGGGTGGATGGAAGGAAGAGAGGGGTGGATGGAAGTAAGGGTGGGTGGAAGGAAGGAAGGGAGGGGTTGGTGGAAGGAAGGGGTGGGTTGAAGGAAGGAAAGGTGGGTGGAAGGAAGGGAAGGGAGGGGTGGATGGAAGGAAGAGCTGGTGGAAGGAAGGAAGGAAGGAAGGAAGGAAGAGGTGGGTGGATGGAAGGGAGGGGTGGATGGAAGTAAGGGTGGGTGGAAGGAAGGAAGGGAGGGGTTTGGTGGGAAGAAGGAAGGAAGGAAGGGGGGGTGAGTTAAAGGGAGGAAGGAAGGGAGGGAGGGGTGGGTGGAAGGAAGGGAGGGTTGTGTGGAAGGAAGGAAGGTGGGAAAGGAAGAAGGGTGGGTGGAAGGAGTGGATGGAAGGGAGGGATGGGTGGAAGAAGGAAATGGTGGATGGAAGGAAGGAGGGGTGGGTGGAAGGAAGGGGGGTAGAGGAAGGAAGGAAGGTGGAGGAAGGCAGGGAGGGGTGGATGTAAGGATGGAAGGAAGGGAGGGGTGGGTGGACGGAAGGATTGGTGGGTGGGAGGGGTGGATGGAAGGAAGAGCTGGGTGGAAGGAAGGAAGGAAGAGGTGGGTGGATGGAAGGAAGGGAGGGGTGGATGGAAGTAAGGGTGGGTGGAAGGAAGGAAGGAAGGAGGGGTTGGTGGAAGGAAGGGGTGGGTTGAAGTAAGGAAAGGTGGGTGGAAGGAAGGGAAGGGAGGGGTGGATGGAAGAAGAGCTGGGTGGAAGGAAGGAAGGAAGAGGTGGGTGGATGGAAGGAAGGGGGGTGGATGGAAGGAAGGGTGGGGATGGAAGGAAGGAAGGAGGGGTGGTGAAGAAGGGGAGGGAGGGTGGAAGGAGTGGATGGAGGGATGGGTGGAAGGAAGGGTGGGTGGAAGGAAGGATGGTGGATGGAAGGAGGGTGGGTAGAAGGGGTGGAGAAGGCAGGGGAGGATGGAATGGAGGGGTGTGTGGATGGAAGGAAGGTGGATGGAGGAAGGAAGGATGGGTGGAAGGAGGGGGTGGGTGGTTAGGGTGATGGAGGAAGGGGGATGGGTGGAAGGAAGGAAAGGAGGGGTGGGGTGGGGAGGGGTGGGGGATAGTGAGGGTGGGTGGGGTAGGAAGGAGGGGTTAGGAAGGATGGGTGGGTGGATGGAAGGGGGGGGGGGTGGGTGGAAGGAAGAAAGGGGTGGAAAGAAGAAGGAGGGGTGGGTGGAAGGAAAGTAGTTTGAACTTCTTGTGATTCATTCAGATGCATCAGAGCTGTCGGCTGCTGTTTTCAATTTGCTGCCCACACCTCCTCTGAAGCAGCACAGGCTGGAGTTATGGCAGGCACAGGGGGAGGCAGAGCATATCCAGCCTCTCTCCCCTCTTCTCCTATTGGTGCAGAGGATGGAGGGAGGGGCTGGGCACTGAGAAGAACACAGCGGTTGCGGGGGAAGGAGCACAGCGGGAACACAGTGGTGGTGGGGGGGAGAGGGGGGAGCAGAAAGAAAACAGAATGATCAGATATGTTTTGTGCAGTGGTGGGGGCAGTGTCAAGCAGCGATCTCCTTCTATGGCTTTCAATGAAGCAGCTGGAAGCCGCTTCCTCCTCCTCCTTCACGGCTTCCAGCTGCTTCATTGAAAGACATACAGGAGATCGCTGCTTTTCACTGCCCCCACCTCCACCCCTCCTACACACCCCTAGTCCCAGCACCGCAGGCGAGTTGAAATTTTGAGGGCTGTAGGGTTGGTTGGCAACTGTCCTCTGGGGGGGTTCAGACCCCTCTGACCTCCCCTTATCTACGCCCCTGTGGTTATCTTCTGTTTTTGTACCTTTAAAGGGTTAATTCTTGTTTTTTTTTAACCCCATCATGACAGGTGCTACAAAAAGCATGCTGCTGCTACTAAATGTTTTAGTGAAAGTAGGCAGGTAGCTTGTATCAAGCCACCTGCCTAAGACAAGGTAGTCTGTCATGCATAATATTATATTACAATCCTGCCTGAAATCTGCAAACCAGCTTTTTGTGTCTTTTTTTTATTTTTTTCTTTAAATAAAAAATTTGATCTCAGATGATATTTACAAGATTGAACCTCTAATAGCGTAAATATCTCTTCTGTCTGTTATTCTCAGGGTGGAATAGATATTTTGTTCCCTAACCATATAGCTGGTTATTTATATTTACCACTGCATATAGATACTCAAAAATATATTGTCTTTTTTAACTTTGCATATTAAATAATTATACACCACACATTTTGTGAGGTTACATAGTTGTTAAGGTTGACTAAAGAGATCAGTTCATCTCCTTCAACGTGTGTGTGTACTTTGCTATTTGTCATATAACTGTATATTGTGTTCAATAAGATGGCCACATCCTTACCGCTCTAACAGTAAAAAACCCCTTAAGCAGTTTGAGGTTGAACCTTTTTTTGTCCCAAAAAAAAAGTGGTCACGTGTCTTCCTGAATGACCTGAGACTGAATTGTTCCCTTCCAATGCTGGGATCACCATTGAGATATTTGTATATCGCTATCATAACCCCTCCTAATCGTCTCTTAACCAAGGAGAATAAGTTTAATGCATGTAGTCCTTCCTCATAACTGAGATCCTATAGCCCTCTTATTAGCTTTGTTGCCCTTCTCTAACCAGTTCAACTTGTGATTAAACAAGCACCATCAGCACTCAAGTCCACAGTGAATAATCCATAGAGTTCACAAAGCAGGTGGATGGATGGCTGGAAAGGTGGATAAAAGAAATACACTCTGTCAGGCAGCTCCTAGCCAATAGATCTGGGTAATCCCTCATGAGCATACAAAGGAAACAGAGCAGAGAGCCAGATTAGTGTATGGTTAAAAACAACACTTTAATGCCATTTTTCACTTACATCTGAAAGACCTGTGGACTGCTCCAGGTGTCAGAGCAGTGGTGCAATATACAGTTCACCGCAGTCTGGATGGACTGATAGCACAAGCAGGGACCCGCTGCAAATCATTGGTGTCTCTCCTCTCACTCACGGCACTAACAGGAAGGCAAACAGGAGAATGTGACAGGCTGTCATGTACCTTAGATAGTGAGCCTGACGTGAAGAGGCAGGCCTCCCGTATCGCTCCGGCTCAAGGGCCACTGGTGGTGGGACAGTAGCCACAGGAGCATGGTGAGGTATGAGTGCCTGTGATCAGTCCAGTAGTAGGTGCGTGAGTGACAGTCCACAGAGAGGTGAAGAAGCAGGATATAAATATTGTGAACACTCCCAAAGTATAAATAGCTACAACAGAAGAAAGGAAAAGATAAAATACTTTCATCCTTGAAAGTGTTATAACAAACAAATTGTTCTTTTCATTTATCCCTATAATACCCTTTCTCAAATAAATATATGTAAATAAAATCAAATATACAAACACAGACGTGTAATAACACTCAAATTGGATGAAAGAATAAAATAAAATAAATAAAACTATAGTGTCCAAAAAGCAGGATAGGTTGAAAGTGGACAGTTAGGCATGGATCTTGCTTGACGGCAGGTTATAGGTAACAGTAGGAAGCAGAATCCAGATGCGGACTTGCCGGACTGATGGACTGTAGCCAACAGGAAGGCAGATGCGTCAGATGAGCCAGGTCGGTAACAATCGGGCAGATCAAGCATAGATAGCAGAGAAGTCAGGTCACAGGCCAAGTCAGCAGCAAAGGTACAGTCGGACAAGATCAGGAGGCAGAAGAGTAGTCAAGACAATCCGGGGTTGGGGCAGGTAGCAGACAAGCGAAGATCAGGAACAAGCTGGGTAATATCAGAGGTCAGGCACAAGGAACAGGAACACACTCAGAAGCTGACCAAACAGCAATGAGACAAGACTGCAGCCAGTTAAATTGCCCTTTTGGTGCCAGCATTAGTGAGAGGTGCACGCCTGGATGCACAAGTGCGCATGCGCACGCAAATTCATGCACTCTTTTGCCCAACTCCATGCACATCTGTGTGGCTCGTTATTGTTCTGCACATGCACATATTTATGTGCCGTGAACCCTCATTTGCACTATGGACAAGCCTTTCCTGACATTCCCCCCCTCCCTATAGGTGTCCTCTGGACGCCCAACATGTTCCTCTTTTGTGGGTGACTGTGAAAAAATGCACGAATCAAGTCAGTAGCATGCACATTCTGTACTGGCTCCCAAGACTTTTCCTCTGGCCCCTAACCTTTCCATTTAATCAAACACTGTATCTTACCCCTTCTTCTTCTGCAGTCCACGATAGCCTCAAATTCCTCATCCCCATTAATAATTCAGGAGGTCTTGATCTCTGATTAGGGAAGGGATCTGGCACTGCAGGTTTCAGTAAGGATACATGGAGTACTGGGTGGACTCTAATGGATTCCGGCAATGCTAGTTCATACGAAACATTATTAATCTTACGGCTTACCGGGAATGGTCCCACAAACTTGGGTGTCAACTTCCTCAAAGGACATGCCATCTTCAGGTTTGTTGTGGCAAGCCAGACTCGGTCTCCCGGCTGCAGGATCAGTTCTCCCCTTCTTTTTTTGTCAAAAGCCTTCTTGTTGTCCTCCTGAGCTTTTTGTGACAGTCTCCTGTAACAACTTGTTATTATGAGTGAAAAAATCCAAGGTGCTTTGGGAGGCTGGAACAGAGGATTCTAGGGTATGATCAGGTAAGAAGGTGGGGTGGAACCCATAGTTGGCAAAAAATGGGGACTGTTTGGTAACCGAATTACTGGAATTATTGTAAGCAAACTCTGCTAGTGGCAGCAGTGATACCCAGTCATACTGGACAAATGAAGCAAATCTCCAAATGTAATGCTCCAGAGTTTGGTTTGTCCGTTCTGTCTGCCCATTGGTCTGTGGGTGATAAGCTGAAGAAAAAGACTTTTCAAGGTTTCACACAGTGCCTTCCAGAATCTTGACGTAAATTGAACCCCTGATCTGAAACAATGTTTGCAGGAACTCCATGGAGCCTGACAATTTCTTTGACGAAGACCCTGTCTAGACACTTTAGAGGGTGTCACCACAGAGATCCACAGAGCATTAAATTCACAGGGATTGACATTTTAAGCCCCCATTGGAGGGGGTTTAATAAGAGAAGAGCAGTATCCCAACTTGAAACCAAGTGGATATACCAATTACACTCCCTGACGCCCATGGGTCTCAATGTAGAAATTGATTTGAATTGTTTTATTGATAATAGCTGAATTTGTTAGGTAGAGAATGTGTCTCTGCATTAAATCGCCTGCTTTTAAATTTTATCAATTTTTTTACTCATTCTATTCAATTATTATTATTATTATATAGGATTTATATAGCGCCAACAGTTTGTGCAGTGCTTTACAATATAAGGGAGACAGTACAATTACAATACATTTCAGTACAAAAGGAATAGGAGGGCCCTGCTCGTGGAGCTTACAATCTAAAGGAAGGGGGAGGTGAAACAAAAGGTGATAGCTGTGGGGGATGATCTGGCGGAGGTGATTCAAGTACAGTTCTTAGGTGGAGGTGGGGTAGGCTTCCCTGAAGAAGTGAGTTTTCAAAGATCGCCTAAAGGCAGACAGGGTGGGGGCTGACCGGACATGCTGTGGTAGGGAGTTCCAGAGGATGGGAGAGGCTCTGGAGAAGTCCTGGAGGCGAGCGTGGGAGGAGGTGATGAGGGAGCTAGAGAGGAGGATATCATGGGAGGAGCGGAGTGGGCGATTCGGGCGGTATCTGTGGATGAGGTTGGTGATGTAGCTAGGGGCAGTGTTGTGGATGGCTTTGTAAGCTGTGGTTAGTATTTTGAATTGTATACGTTGGGTTAGTGGAAGCCAGTGAAGGGATTGGCAGAGAGGGGCAGCAGTCGCTGATCGCTTGGTAAGGTGTATGAGTCTAGCAGCAGCATTCATAATAGACTGAAGGGGGGATAGCCTGTGTAACAGTAGACCCGTGAGGAGGGAGTTGCAGTAATCGAGGCGGGATTACTCATTCTATTCATTTTACTAGTTTACCCATTTTATACATTCCTTTTTTCCTTTGTCACCTTTTTTATAGTGTGGGATCCACTCATGCATATTTTTGATTCCCATTTTAGTTATTTTATTTATTTGTGACATTGACATTCATTTTCTTTGTACGCCTCTTTGCAGAGAGTGATTCTGCCCTTTTAGTATGTTTTTATAATGTTTGTTTGTTTATAGCAGTTTTCTTCTGGTTTACATCGTTCTTTAGCAGTATTTATTAGGTAGATAATGTGTCTCTGCATTAAATCGCCTGCTTTTTAATTTTATCAATTTTTTACTCATTCTATTCAATTCTCACCAGGGGCGGACTGACAACTCATGAGGCCCCCGGGCAATTGGGGATCATGGTGCCCCTGTGTCCTTGCCCAAACTCAAAAAAGCCTATGAAAAAGGTACCGGGGCATCTCATGGGGCCCCCTACTTACCCGGGCCCTCGGGCAGAGCCCGAATTTCCAAATGGTCAGTCAGCCCCTGATTCTCACTCATTCTATTCATTTTACTAGTTTACCCATTACATACGTTCCTTTTTTCCTTTGTCATCTATTTTATAGAATGGGATCCACCCGTGCATATTTTTGAGCTCCGTTTTATTTATTTTGTGACACTGACGTTCATTTTTATACCCCTATATGAGTTCTCATCCGGGTTGGATTTATCACCTTTTTCACACTCTCACATCAGCATCCCCCTTCTTTTTATGAAGCATATCTTGATAATACATTTTCTTTATATGCCTCTTTGCAGAGAATGATTCTGCCCTTTTAGTACGTTTTTATAATCTTTTTTTCACAGCAGTTTTCTCCCTGTTTACATTGCTCCTTAGCAGTACATATGTCATCAAGTTTGTACTACGGGATTATGGCTCCTGCTATTCTGTGATCACTTCCTGTCTCCAACAAAATGGCGCAGATCAATTTAGATAGTGCCCTGCAGGCTATTTAAACAGAGTATCTCCATAATGTTGGCTAGTAAGTGTGCCCCTGAAGACGTGTATGGGTGGAGCCTTACGTGCTGACGTCACACCGCTGTGGCCGGAGCTCAGAGATGTGGCCATTTTGGTATGCTTTTATGCATTTAACTATTTGCTGTATCCATGTAGATTGCTTTTTACTATTTACAATAAATACTACACTATACTGCCATGCCTTTGGCTCCTGTGGTGAGCTTCTCCCCCTAGGAGGATCCTTTGCTGGTTTTACATGGCCCTGAGCTTGGAGAAGTCCAGTCAATATTTATGGCTTCCTGAGACCCCCCCATAAGGATCAGCATTAATGCTATTATACAAGTAGCGTTTTGGTGAGTGCACATCCATATAAGGTGGTGGATTCCAATATTGGATCATGAGCACTCTTGAGCATCCCAGCTGGTATTGCTGCACCTTGTAGTTCCAGAAACACCGGGCATTGCTGTGACCTGTAGTACCACAGACTATGTATAATCACTATTATTGCTAAAGAGGCACACATGTATCACTTGGCACTTCTATGACCTGCAGTGCAATGGATTATCCACTATTTATATTCAGACTTTTAATGTTTTTTATGGCTTTATGATTCTGTGTGATCTGAGACATTTTATTTGATTTATTTGACTGGAATATTGTATGAACACTTCTATTCACATAAGAGCTTTTTGATTGTGTTTGTCACTTTTATGCTTTAACGCTGCACTTACATTTGAATTGATTACTTTAGGTATATGTAAGGTTTTACAACCACTTTAAGTGAATGGGGCAATGCTGCAACCATGAGCCAAACTCTATGCATTCAAAAACTGTAAAAAAATAAAATGTTATTCAAGGGGCTTGTGTACAGCCCTCTGTAAAGTGATCCACCACTTTTGAGAGACCAATGCAAGTGTAAACAAGCCGTAAGTCAATTAGACGCCTGCAAATCAAACTTTGCCAACTGTCATACATGACAGATAAATAATTTAAAGCAGAACTAAACCCTTCTATCTTTTTCAGCCAAGGAAGCGGAAGCTGCCATCTTTGGCTTTGTTTGATTTGCAACTGCCTTGGTGCTGCACATGTGATCAGTTATAACACCAGCCATTTAATGGTTTGACAGTTTGGTTGAGCACACATGCAAATATGATAGTGAGCCTTCCCGGAATGCCAAGAATTTTCTGAAACCGCCAAATGGAAGGGTTTAGTTCCCCTTTAAAGGGGAACTAAATCCTTCTATCCTTTACAGCCAAGGAAGCCACCTCAGCCTTTGTTCGATCTGCAGTTGCCACGGTGCTGAAAACATGATCAGCTATGACAAAAGCCATTTGGTGGCTTCACAGTTTGTTTGGGTGCTGACATAAGCACACTGGTAATATTGGCTATACACGGGTCAGTTTTATTTAGCGGGCTGAACGAAAAAAAACTGACCCTGTCATGTTTCACATGACTGTCATATGCCTTTAAGTGTTCTTTGTATTTTACATAAGTAGTCTGGCTTAAAAAAGACATAAGTCCATCCAGTTCAACCATAGAAAAAAAAAAGTTTTAATCCTATACCCACAGTTGATCCAGAGCAAAAAAACCCCAACAAAGCATGATCCAATTTGCACCTGCTGGGAAAAAAATTCCTTTCTGATCCCCCGAGAGGCAATCGGATATTCCCTGGATCAACTTTACCTATAAATGTTAGTATCCAGTTATATTTTGTATATCTAAGAAATAATTCAGGCCTTTTTTGAAGCAATCCACTGAGCTAGCCTGAACCAACTCTTTAGGGAGTCTATTCCACATTTTTACAGATCTCACTTTGAAGAAACCTTTCCGTGTTTGGAGATTACATTTCTTTTCCTCCAGACGTAAAGAGTGCCTCCTTGTCCTCTGTGATGACCTCAGAGTGAATAACTCTACACCGAGTTCACTATATGAACCACTGATGTATTTATACATGTTGATCATATCCCCCCTTAATCTCCTCTTCTCGAGAGAGAATAAATTTAGTTCCTCTAATCTTTCCTCATAGCTGAGCTCCTCCATGCCTCGTATCAGTTTAGTTGCCCTTCTTTGTACTTTCTGAAGTTCCCCAATGTTCTTTTTGTGAATTGGTGCCCAAAACTGAACTGCATATTCCAGATGAGGGATTACTAATGATTTGTACAGGGGTAATATGATATCTCTCTCTCTGGAGTCTATACCTCTTTTAATACAAGAGAGGATTTTGCTCGCTTTAGAAACCGCAGCTTGGCATTGCATGCCATTATTAAGCTTGTGATCTACCAGAACCCCCAGATCCTTCTCCACCATTGATTCCCCCAGTTGTACCCCCCCTATTTTGTCTCTGCTCCTCCCCTTCCTTTGGTTTAGTTCATGCTGTATAGATAGCTCCACCCCTTTATTCATGTTCCCAGTAATGCACCTCAGCTTCAAGCCTCATGTCTCATGAAGTAAATCACATTATGATCTCTTGACCTATCCGATGTTCATTGTTGTAAGATTCTCTAAGTTTATGGTATAAACTTCTGCTATAATCAATGCAAGGCCATTGGTCCCTGTGTCCTCAGATCCAGAGTCCCCAGTGTTGCTCACTCCAGCCACTCTTCTTACCCAAAAAAATGGGGTAGCCACTATTTCCACAAAGGACCTTAATTACCTTAACGTTTACAAACATCAATGGCGACGGGTTCAACATCTTGCTAATGTGTTTTGGAACCGCTGGAAGATGGAGTACCTTTCTAACCTTCAAGGTCGTAATAAATGGCAAACTAGCAAACCCAACCTACAAGTGGGAGACATAGTTCTCTTGAAGGAGACAGATTCCCATCGTAACCATTGGCCCATGGGTCTTATTACAAAGACTATGCCAAGTAACGATGGAAGAGTACGCAAGGTAGTTAAAGTAATGATAGAAGGTTCTGCACACCTTTACTTCAGGCCTATAAAGGAATTAGTACTTCTTTTGCCCAAAGAGGAAGACAAGTCATCAACTTGATTTAAAGAGAGGTAAGGAGGAATGGTGCATGTTGCTGCCTTCCCCTCTGAATATGGATTTCCATGTCTCAGCCTGGACTTTCGAGACCAGCATCTGCAAGTATTATGCTAAATATTTGCATTGTTTTCCTTTGTTCTTCCTTTCCCTCTTGTTTTGCAGATATTCCTGGAAAGAATCTTCATTACTTATATTGGACTTGGACTAAAGTTTGTTATCATAGATTTCGACGGGGAGTGTCATGTTATAATTATTATTACACAGTATTTATATAGCGCCAACAGTTTGCTCAGCGCTGTACATTACAATGGGAGACAATACATGAGACCGTACAGTAACAATACAATAAAATACATGAGGGGTTCCAGGGCCCTGCTCCTTGGAGCTTACAATCTAGGAGGGAGGGGAGAGTGGTACAAGAGGAAATAGCTGTGGGGGATGGAGTGGTGGGGAGAGCGGAGGAGGTCAGCAGTTAGGTGAGGGCAGGGTAGGCTTCTCTGAAGAGATGGGTTTTCAGGGTGTGCCTAAAGGTGAGGAGGGTCGGTGACAGTCTCATGGATTGGAGTAGTGAGTTCCAGAGGATGGGGGAAGCCCTGGAGAAGTCCTGGAGGCGGGCATGAGAGGAGGAGACCAGAGAACTGGAGAGTAGGAGGTCTTGTGAGGAGCGGAGAGTGCGTTTTGGGTGGTAGATGGATATCAGGTCGGTGATGTAGTTTGGGGCAGTGTTATGAACAGCTTTGTATGTCAATGTTAGTATTTTGAATTTTATGCGTTAGGCAATCAGAAGCCAGTGGAGGGATTGGCAGAGGGGGGTGGCGGATACGGAGCGGTTGGTAAGGTGGATGAGTCTGGCCGCAGAATTTCGGATAGACTGAAGCAGGGATAGCCTGTGTTGGGGTAGGCCGGCGAGGAGGGAGTTGCAGTAGTCAAGTCGTGATATGATAAGGGAGTGGATGAGTTGCTTTGTGGTTTCTGGAATTAGGAACGTGCGTATTTTGGAGATGTTGCGGCGGTGGAGTCTGCATGAATTTGTCAGCGATTGGATCTGGGGCTGGAAAGACAGATTGGAGTCTAGAATTACACCCAGTACTCTGGTGTGTGGGGTGGGGGTGATGGTGGCGTTGTTGGTCGTGATGGAGAGGTCGGGGGGGGAGCGCGGGCTGGGGGGAAAACTAGAAGCTCGGTTTTGGCAAGGTTTAATTTGAGGAAGTGGAGTGACATCCAGTCTGATATGTTGTTCAGAAGGCTTGTGATTCGGGCGGAGACTGAAGGGGTGAGGCGAGGGGTGGAGAGATAGATTTGAGTGTCATCGGCATAGAGATGGTAGTTGAAGCCGTGGGAGTGTATCAGTTGACCAAGGGAGGAGATGTAGATGGAGAAGAGAAGGGGCCCGAGGACAGAACCTTGGGGGACCCCAACAGAGAGGGGGAGTGAGGGGGAGGTTGCAGTCATGTTTCACTTGATTGTCATATGCCTTTAAGTGTTCTTTGTATTTTGTCTCTGCTCCTCCCCTTCCTTTGGTTTAGTTTATGCTGTATAGATAGCTCCACCCCTTTGTTCATGTTCCCAGTAATGCACCTCAGCTTCAAGTCTCATGTCTCATGGAGTAGATCACATTATGATCGTTTGACCTATCCGATGTTTATTGTAGTAAGATTCTCTCAGTTTATGGAATAAAGTTCACAAGATCTACAAGGTGTCGTGGATCGAGTCACTGCCTGTTTTATTCAAATAGGATTGGGGTTATCGCTATCTCGTCACAACTGTAAGTTATAGACATCACACTTCCAATGCTTAGATTGAAGAGACAGAACAGACTCGATTCCTCCATCAACACATTCCAGGTAAACGAGGGGGGGGGGGGGAGTACTCCCTGCTGTGTCATTGTATTCTGACAGCAGAGAGACTCCCCGCCATCAAAATACACTGCTCAGTGCTGCAGCCTATTGGCGATCTACCAAATAACTTCTGTTCAACCACAGTGGCCACACATGGATTGAAATATGGCTGGTCCCTGTTGAACCAGCTGAATTTAGATCCATGTATGGCCAGCATAACTGTAACAGTTATCATTCATGACATGCCTTTCATTTAAAGAGATTGTAATCCCTCACCTTGTAAAACAACCCATTCAGTTTAAAATAGAAATGAAAGGGAAAACATTTGTGTATGCATATAAAAAATATATACAGTATGTCCAGTACATTCCACCAGTGCCAGAGAGGAGCTAGAGAATCCCCATGGAACAGGAGGATCAGGCATGCAGGGTTCCGGTGACAGTGGCAACTCCTCATCCACGTCGAGGATCAGGGTATCCCAGGCGATCCCTCTCAGGCGATCAAAGGAGTGGGTGGTTCTCAACCCAAACAGAATCTCTATGGGAGATGAGCAATTGAAAAACAGAGGTTTTGTAATGTCTGGCACCAGTAAATCCAGTGTTGTCCGATATGTTTTTTGAGGGAAGTCCTGGACTGGCAGAGGCAGCAGTTCCTCAAAGATTACCTCCAAGGTTCTCCGACTCTCCTCTTGAATGGGCGTAGACTCTGCTGCAGATCTTTGTCAGGGGTCCTGGTGGGCTGGCAGCTCCAGTACTGTCAGGGTTCAATGGGTTTATTTCTCTGAGTGGCTCAGTCCTGGGTATGGTTTCACAGTGGTAGCAGCTAGCTCAAGGAGCAAGTGTGGCCTTGCATCTCCGACAGGTGGGGCAGATGACCCAAAGTTCTTCTTGGGGGCCCATGTGGCAGAGGGCAAACCCGCAAGCAGATTTATACTGGACCCCGGTGTTGGTAAGAGTGGGAATCCTCTTCCATGGAAGCTATTGACCTGACATGGTGCTTGGTAGCAATGCATGTGGAGCATCTGAGCATTCGTCCAGCTGCTATACACACCCCTTATCAGGACACCCGCCAATCAGTAAAGGTGCCTCATGCAATTGGAAAGCAGACTTTTTTAGTCACATGCACTATTGCTGTGTAAGCCTGGACACGTTCTAGCTAACTAACTAATGCCATGGTCCCATTAGAGATGGTCTTTAGGTGTATGCCATAGGCATAGCTCCATGTTGGGCACCAAATGTCCCCCCCCCCCCCCCCCCCCATTTGGCGCCAAGTGTGGGTCACATGAGAGGGCTACAAAAAAAGAACCGTGAAAAGAGATTCACAAAAAAAGTGGTTACATTATGGACAGAATGCTATACTCAAAGTAGCTCCAAAAATTATACTTTATTACACAATATAAATGTGGACAATTAAGGTAAATACCCTGATTCACCATCACCTCCGTATGAGATAATACAAGGACAGACCTAAAAGCAACATCAAGACCAGTCTTAGTAGTAATGTGCTGCATATATAGTGACAAATAAATCTGTCTAATACATTTGCAGCACCAACACATTGGTTACATCACCAGGTAGGGGGTGTATCAAAAAATATACCATATACGTAGGTATAACATACTTGGCAATTATGGCTGATAACAGGCACCAAATGGCAATAACATTATTACCCATAAACCTTGCAGGCAATGTGGGTGAAAAATTGTAAACACATATTGGGATGCGGATGCGTCTATAATAACCAGATAAGGTATTGCAAAGATGATTGTACCCTTTGAGGAGCAAGGGACGTATTTGTCCCATGTTTTTAATTGCCTGTATCATCTGATTAACCGCTTGCCGCCCTGCTACTGTGTATATACGTGTGCAGGGCGGCAGTGGAGCGCAAAAGCACGTTTTAAAACGTGCTCCGCGCTCCCGACACATTCGCGGGTAGGAGGCGCGCGCACTCCCGCCGACCCGCGGGTTATCCGATTCGATCCAGGAGGGATCAATCATTACATTTCAGCCAGTGATTTCTGGCTGAAATCGGATGATCGGTCCCTGTCCTATCCTGTCCTGTGTTGATATTTACACAGGACAGGATATGATGTCATTCTTCTCTGCCTGGACACATTCCGTTCCAGACAGAGAAGAAGAGACATTCAAACGTGAGTAAAACAGCACACTGACAGTTAGAACACAGTCTAGGACACATTTAACCCCCTGATTGCCCCCCACCAGTTAACCCCTTCACTGCCCTGTCACCAGTGTCACTGATCAGTAAAGCGATTTTTATTGATCACTGTATCAGTGTCGCTGGCGACTTCCAATAGTGCTAGCGCCCCTCCCAGATAGCGCCAGTTTGCCCGCCAGTACACCAATAAAGCCATTTAACCCCTTAATTCCCCCCCCCCCCAGTTAACCCCTTCACTGCCCTGTCACCAGTGTCACTGATCAGTGAAGCGATTTTTACTGATCACTGTATCAGTGTCGCTGGCGACTTCCGATAGTGTTAGCGCCCCTCCCAGATAGCGCCAGATTGCCCACTAATACACCAGTAGTCCCGTCTAACCCCTTGATCGCCCCCCCCCCCCCCCGAGTTGACCCCTTCACTACCCTGTCACCAGTGTCACTGATCAGTGAACCGATTTTTACTGAACACTGTATCCGTGTCGCTGGTGACTTCCGTTAGTGTTAGCGCCCCTCCCAGATAGCGCCAGTTTACCCGCCAGTACATCAGTAATCCCATTTAACCCCTTGATCGCCCCCCCCCCCCAGTTAATCCCTTCACTGCCCTGTCACCAGTGTCATTGATTACAGTGAACAGATTTTTACTGATCACTGTATTAGTGTCACTGGTGACTTCCGATAGTTTTAGCGCCCCTCCCAGATAGCACCAGTTTGCCCGCTAGTACACAAATAATCACATTTGACCCCTTGATTGCCAGGAACACGCTTACTTGCACGCTAAACCTTCATTGCTAGTATAGTGTCTGATTGGATCAATATCTTTGATCAGATCAGCGCTATACCAGCATTCACATTACTTTAGTATCCCCAAAAACGCAGTGTTAGCGGGATCAGCCCCAACACCTGCCAGCACCTGCGTTTAGCCCCTACGCCCCCCCCTTCTCCCCCAGCAAGTGCAGTGTCAGTAGATAACTGTCACTTGATACATATTACACACAAATCCGCAGTGTTCACAGAATCAGGCCTGATATCTGTTAGCACTTGTCGGTAAATTTTTTGTAGCGGTTCAAGCAGTCCCTGACAGCCAGGCGCTCTTTTTCCCGTGAGTCGCACTAGGTACCTGTAAATTTAGTGGCCAAAATGTCTAAGCAAAGGTACTCTAGTGAAGAGGCCTATAGGATTCTGAGCATGTCAAGTGAGAGCGAAGGGGAAGACTCACTGGCAGAACCAGGCTCAGAATACGAACCTATAGACAGCAGCGGCACCCTGACAGCTAGCTCAGACGACGAGGAAGTGGTCCCTGCTAAGGTCAGGCGTACCCGATCCCATTCACAGGTTGCTGAGGTGGTACAAATGCATGATGACTCTCATATGCAGCAGAGTGCCAGTACTAGTGCCGCAGTATCTTTTGGTGAACTGGTGAGCACCAGCGGCCTAGTACGTCCTGGTCGTAGGCATACCAGCACTGCAGTATCACTTGGTGACGTGGCGAGTCCCATAAGTGCAGTACAAGCTGGTGCGGTGGCGAGCACAAGTAGTGTCCCGTGGCCACCAAGAATTTGCAGACAGGCCCGTAGAGCCCCTAGTGTCCTTCCGGATGTGCTTGCAAATCCCGATTGGCAGCCCACAAATTCTGCAGCACCCGTACTTCCCCCATTCACTGCCCAACCCGGAATTCAGGTGGAAACAGCAAATTTAAATACTCCCCTTAATTTTTTTGAGCTGTTTTTCACAGAAGATCTTTATGCATTGATTGTGGATCAAAGCAATTTATATGCACGACAATTTATCGCCGCCAACACAAATTCAAACCTTGCCAGACCATTCGCATGGAAACCCATTACGGTTTCCGAATTTAAAGTTTTTTTGGGCCTAACCCTCAACATGGGCATTAATGATAAAAATCAATTGCGGTTGTATTGGTCCACCGACCCTCTTGTTCACATGTCCGTGTTCTCTGCTGCCATGGCCAGGCATAGATATAAGACGATAAGGCGTTTTATGCACTTCTACGACAACTCACTCAGTCGTCCTCGGGGTGACCCTGAATTTGACCGGCTCCACAAAATTCGGCCCCTCGTAAATCACTTTAACCAAAAATTTGCAGATGTGTATACTCCCCAGAAAAACATCTGCATCGATGAGTCCCTCATTTAATATTCTGGCCGCCTTGTAATCAAACAATATCTCCCCAGCAAGCGTGCCAGATATGGGATCAAGATGTATAAGACCTGTGAGAAGGCAACAGGCTATACATGTAAGTTTCGGATTTACGAGGGAAAAGATAGTTACTTGGAGCCCCCCGGATGCCCAGACTACATGGGGAGCAGTGGCAAGATAGTTTGGGACTTGGCGTCATCCTATTTCCATATGGGGTACCACTTATACGTGGACAATTTTTATTCAAGCGTGCCACTATTTAGACATTTGTTCAATTTGGGAATTTGCACATGTGCCACTGTGCGATCTAATCGCCGAGGCTTCCCCCAACGGCTTGTAAATACCCGTCTTAAAAAGGGGGAAAAAGCCTGCTTGAGAAATGAAGAATTGCTCGCAGTGAAGTGGAAGTACAAACGGGATGTTTACCTCCTGTCTTCCATTCACGCAGATACGACCGTCTAAATTACCACGGCAGCTGGTGTTGTTGAGAAGCCCCTCTGTGTCCACGATTATAACCTTAACATGGGAGGGGTGGACTTCAATGACCAGATGATGCAGCCGTACTTAGTTTCCCGAAAATCCAAACGCTGGTACATAATAGTGTCAGTTTATTTATTTCAATTGGCTGTATATAACGCTTTTGTTCTCTATAAAGCAACTGGACATAGTGGATCATACCTAAATTTCCAGTTAGAGAACATCAGGGCCCTTTTGTATCCAGAAGGTGCTGCGCCCCAAATCCCTCTCCCAGATGCAGTTAGCCGTCTGCATGAGAGACATTTTCCCGATACCATTCCTGCTACCCCAACCCAAAGAAGACCCCAAAAAAGATGTCGTGTCTGCAGCAAACGTGGAATTAGGCGTGACAGCCGCTATTGTTGTCCCTCCTGTCCTGGCCAACCTGGCCTCTGCATCAAGCCCTGCTTCCGCCTCTACCATACACTAGAGAACTATTAGTATAGGGTACAGCACGGCACAGATCAGGGCACATTTACACAGGGTCTCGAAAGATGTTAGGTAGTTAGGAAACTGGCTATCGCATTTGGAGAGACCCTACCAGCTGTTTAAATGTTTGAAGTTTGAAAAAAAAAAATAAAAAAAAATAAATAAAAGTACAAATACCCCCCAAAAAAATAAAAAAATGTAAAAACCAAAAATAGTTATAGTTTTTTTTGTTGTCATTTTTGTGATTGTTCGACTTTCACTGGTTTATTGTTGTTTTATTGTTAACCATTTCTGTTTGCAGGAATGCTTTCAGCTGCAGCGCTGACCTGTTTATTCTGAGAGCAAGTTCCTGTTGCTGTCAGAATAGACATAAGTCAGCGTGGGCAGCGCTGTTGGATGAGATTTTTCATCCGCAGTTATAAAAAAACAGAATATATGCCAAAGCATGGGGGCCTGGGGTGGCCAGTGGGTGGATGGCCCCTATGCTTCGGCATATATATTTTATATTTGTTGGCACATTTCATGTGTGCCCACCATCAGAAGTGGGTGGATTGAGGGAGGTTTCTAATGGTGGGCATACCACCACACACTTTTCCTTATAAAGTTGTTTTATTGAGTTTGTTTTATTGTTAACCATTGTTGATTTCTTTGCAGGAACGTCAAACTGCAGCACTGACCTGTTTATTCTGACAGCAGCAGGGTCTTGCTTTCAGAATAGACATAAGTAGGTGTGTGCAGTGCTGTCGGATGAGATTTTTCATCCGCAGTTAAAAAAAAAAAGAGAATATATGCCAAAGCATGGGGGCCTGGGGTGGCCAGTGGGTGGATGGCCCCCATGCTTCGGCATATATATTTTATATTTGTTGGCACATTTCATATGTGCCCACCATTAGAAGTGGGTGGATTGAGGGAGGTTTCTAATGGTGGGCATACCACACACTTTTTCTGGCAGAGATTTCTTCTCTTTTTTTTTCATTCAGCCCACAGGCTGCATAAAGAAAAAAAGAACATAGCATATACACCCAACAAGGACCAGTGACGTACTGGTACATCACTGGACTTTGAATGGTTATACCAGGGTGATGCCTGCAGCTGCAGGCATTATCCTGGTATCATTTGTTTCAGCCGGCAATGGGCTTTCATGTAAAAGCAATCCTAGTGGTTAATTAGCTGCAGAATTGCCTTTACAAGCAGCGGGAGAAAATGCCCCCCCCCCTCCCCTTCCCTGAGATAGCATTAAAAGTGATTAAAAAAAAAAAAATTAAAGGGACAGTGTAAAAATAATTAAATAAATCAGAAAAAAAAAAAAAAAAGGACCCCCGCCCGCACGCGCACACCTGCGTTTGTGAGCGTTGACCCTTTGCCAGTATGGAAACAGCGATTGCACCATGCATGTGAGGTATCGCCACGAACGTCAGATCAAGGGCAGTAATTATAGCGCTAGACCTCCTCTGTAAATCTAAAATGGTAGCTTGTAAAGGCTTTTAAAGCGTTGCCTATAGATATTAAAAATGTATGCAGTTGTCGCCATTGCACAGGGCATGCGTAATTTTAAAGCATTTCATGTTTGGTATCTATTTACTCAGCATAGCATCATCTTTTATATCATACCAAGTAATTGGCCAATATGTTGTGTTTTTGTGCATTAAAATTAAAAAAGTGTATATTTTTCAAAAAAATTGTGTTTGAAAAATCGCTGTGTAAGTAATATGTGAGATAAAAAATTGCACCACCCACCATTTTATTTACTAGGGTGTCTGCTGTAAAAAAATATATAATGTTTGGGGGTTCACTTTAATTTCCTAGCAAAAATACAGATTTTTTTAATGTAAACAAAGTGTCAGAAAAGGCTTGGTCTCCAGGTGGTTAGAAGAGTGAGTGATGTGTGGCATAAACCTCTAATGCTGGGCATAAAATGCCCCCACCCCTCAAAATGACCCCTTTTTGGAAAGTAGACACCCCAAACTATTTGCTGAGAGGCATGTTGAATCAATAGAAGAATTTATTTTTTTACCACAAGTTTTTGGAAAATGAAGAAAGAAAATAAAAATATATTTTTTCTTTTCTTTTTTATATTTCAAAACCTTGTGAGAAAAAATGAGATCTGCAAAATACTTACCATGCCTCTTTTTAAATTCCCTGGAGTGTCTACTTTCCAAAAAGGGGTCATTTGGGGGGGTTTGGTGCTATCCTGGCATTTCAGGGCCTCCGAAACTGTGATAGGTAGTGGGGAAGTGAAATGAAGAAGTTACGCACCTTCAGGCTTTCAAAGTGCTCATTGGATTTCAGGCTCCTGTATGTGGCTAGGCTCCCAAAAAGTGTCACACGTGTGGTATCCTCATACTCGGTAGAAGTAGCAGAATGTATTTTGGGGTATAATTCCACATATACCCATGGCTTGTGCAAGAAATAAATCATTTAAATGACAATTTTGTGTAAAAAAAAAAAAAAAAAAAAAAAAACGTTTTTGTCATTTTCCAGAAACTTGTGGAAAAAAAATAAATCTTCCATGAACACAATATGTCTCTCAGCAGATAGCTTAGGGCAGGCATGTCCAAAGTCCGGCCCGCGGGCCAATTGCGGCCCGCGTTCCGGACTGAAACGGCCCCACAGGTGATCTACCCAAATATATAACTTACGGCCCCCGGTAGTGATTCCCTGAAAGCTACTGAGGACTCCAGCGATCTCTTGACATCATCAGCTGGTGCAGGAAGGAGAGCCCAAATCTCGCGACGTCCGAGATCTCGTGAGATTTGGGCTTTCCTTCTCTGTGTGCCGGCTGATGACGTCAATTCCTGCTCGACAGATCCCTAGAGTCCTCAGTGGCGTTCGCAGAATCACTAGTGGAGGGCCGTAAGTTATATATTGGGCAGCTCATCTGTGGGGTCCGGAACGTGGGCCGAGGGATCCCAGGTGGTGCGCAGGGAATTACTACTGGGGCTACCATTTACCATTATTTACTATGTCAGCAGTTTCTGGTCATCTCCTGCACTGTGTCCGCGGTCTCTGGTCATCTCCTGCACTGTGTCCGCGGTCTCTGGTCATCTCCTGCACTGTGTCCGCGGTCTCTGGTCATCTCCTGCACTGTGTCCGCGGTCTCTGGTCATCTCCTGCACTGTGTCCGCGGTCTCTGGTCATCTCCTGCACTGTGTCCGCGGTCTCTGGTCATCTCCTGCACTGTGTCCGCGGTCTCTGGTCATCTCCTGCACTGTGTCCGCGGTCTCTGGTCATCTCCTGCACTGTGTCCGCGGTCTCTGGTCATCTCCTGCACTGTGTCCGCGGTCTCTGGTCATCTCCTGCACTGTGTCCGCGGTCTCTGGTCATCTCCTGCACTGTGTCCGCGGTCTCTGGTCATCCCCTGCACTGTGTCCGCGGTCTCTGGTCATCCCCTGCACTGTGTCCGCGGTCTCTGGTCATCCCCTGTACTGTGTCCGCGGTCTGTGGTCATCCCCTGTACTGTGTCTGCAGTCCATTGGTTCAGAATTTTTTTTCCTGTTTTTCGCCTCTAAAACCTAGGTGCGTCTTATGGTCAGGTGCGTCTTATAGAGCGAAAAATACGGTATCAATTTGGGCTATAATGGATTGGTGCTCAGGATCGCTTGACGTCATCAGACAGTGCAAGGAGAAACAAAGCCCAAATCTCGCGACCTCTGAGATCTCGCGAGATTTGGGCTTTCCTTCTCCCTGTGCTGGCAGAGTGATTTAACACTTGTTTAGATTTGTCATCCAAGTCACAAAATGAAAAGTATGCCGTTTTCAATAAACTTTTGCATAAAATAGTTCATTTGCATTTAATGTTAATGGTTCATCAGAATGTCGGGCAAAATGGTCGGCCCTCGCACATGTTCACTTCATCAAATCTGGCACTCTTCCAAAAAAGTTTGGACACCCCTGGCTTAGGGTGTCTGCTTTCCGAAAAGGGGTCATTTGGGGGTGTTTGTTCTATCCTGGTATTTTAGCACCTACTCTTGCCTTAAACAATCAACTTTGCAATATCTTATCTGGTTATTATAGACGCATCCGCATCCCAATATGTGTTTTACAATTTTTCACCCACATTGCCTGCAAGGTTTATGGGTAATAATGTTATTGCCATTTGGTGCCTATTATCAGCCATAATTGCCAAGTATGTTATACCTATATGGTATATTTTTTGATACACCCCCTACCTGGTGATGTAACCAATGTGTTGGTGCTGCAAATGTATTAGACAGATATTTGTCACTATATATGCAGCACATTACTACTAAGACCGGTCTTGATGTTGCTTTTATGTGATTTTTAGGTCTGTCCTTGTATTATCTCATACTGAGGTGATGTTGAATCAGGGTATTTACCTTAATTGTCCACATTTATATTGTGTAATAAAGTATAATTTTTGGAACTACTTTGAGTATCGCATTCTGTCCATAATGTAACCACTTTTTTGTGAATCTCTTTTCACGGTTCTTTTTTTGTATGCATGTTTTTGGTTACTAGGCAGAAACTATACGTTTGGCAATATAGTATATTTATGAGCCCCTACCCTTTTCTAATTTATCACATGAGAGGGCTACCCCAGGGTGGGTTCTTCAGGGCTACACTGGGCACCTAGAACAGGGTCACTACCTTGCACATGGGGTACCTTTTGTGCCATATTCACCAATGCCCTGGAACAGGGCAGAGGTTTCTTTCACCAATAACTCAACTTTAAGGCAGACCTCCAACTCAAAGATGGCCGCACACCGTGTACACTTGAACAGATGACTGAACTATAGTTAACTCTCTTGAGTTTCATGTACACCACTACTGTCACTTGTTGCATTTAGGAGGGACATGCTGAGTCAATGCCCTCTCCACCTGTCCAGCGTATCTCCGCTACCTCACTTCCAGTAACTGAATGGAATCCCACCATGCACCTAGTGTGGACTCCATGCTGCACTCACATAACACTTTCCCTTCTGTACCTGTGCCCAGGCTGGGGGGCCTCTGAACACTGATCTACTCCAGTTTCTATGTGCAACAGACTGCCTCTCACAGGTACATGCTTCATGTTAGGCTGCTTGTTCAACCTTCATCACTCTTGGTAACCATTACCCTAGTATGCTTTTTGACCTAGGCTGGAAACCATGTGTGTGCCAGTTACTTACATACACCCCTTTAGAATGACTTTAGACCAGACATGGGAAAGCTTCAAGTTTACTTGGATAACGTAAGCAGTACAGGAACACAGTTCTTCCCTAACCTAGTCCCTAACTTCATCGGCTGCACCAGCATACCTGCACAGGCAAGAGTCTATTCTTGGAAGGTCCTTGTAGGAGACGCTCCAGCATACTGGCATCTTCCAGGAGCACTGCAAGTCCCAGCAATTCACCTACATTGTGGAAGGTCCCCAGATGCAGCAAGCAACTTTGTGGCTCCCCAATGGGCTCTCTGAGAGCTCCATCATATGCGCACTGCAAGCTCTCAAGTTCTCTTTTTTTGGAACCAGACTCATGTCGTCTTTTTTTATTTTTTTCCCCACACAGAACCAGTGAGTTGGGCCCAGAAAAAAAACCTGCAAAAGACAGACCAGGAAATAACAGCACAAGATCATTGGACTTTGTTATAGGCCACCCAGTGTTAATAAGGAAGTGGAGACTCAGCTCCTTGCACAGATAGAAAGGGCTGCAAGTGCTGGCACAATGATGATGGTGGATTTCAGCTACCCGGAAATTGACTGGAATAATGGCACTGCTGTAACAGTTAAAGGGCAAATTTGTGTTCAAGGATCAGAAGTATGTAATGCACAGAATGCTGTAGTCAGTACCCCGTTTAGGAGTACATGACACACAGAGGGTCCAGGGGTACGTAATGCAGAGGACAGGAGTGTGTAGTACACGGAATGCAGGGGACAGGCGAAGTGTTCTCCACAAAATACGGGTCAGGGGTATGTAGCGCACAGAATGCAGGGGAAAGGAGTGTGTAATGCATAGTAGGAGTCAGGAGTACAAAACAAAAAGAGTGCAGGAGTCAGGGCTGTGCAATGCACCATGTAGGGGGCAGGAGAGTGCAAAATTCCCTTCAAGCAATACTTTCCCATACTTTAGTCTTTCAGCAAAAATCCCCATTCCTCCAAAAAAAAAAAAATTCAGCGCTAATCTGTATGCTCACCACCTATCCCACAACAAATCTTTCCCCCCAACACAAATCCCCCCCCCACCCAACCTTCCAGCACAAATCATCAACCACCTCAATTCTCCCTCCCAACACAAATCATCTTCCCCTCCCAGCACAAATCCTTCCCCATCCCCCTCCCAGAATAAATACTCTTCCACCTTCTAAATCCCAGCAACCCCCTTCCCATTCCAGTACAAATCCTCCCCCACCTAATTACCTTCTCCAAATCCCCCATGGACAACACATTTCCCCCCCCCCCCCCTTTTGTGGCACAAATGCTTCTTCCCCGTCTTCCCCTATACTTCCATCCAGCACAACTCCCCCCATCCCCACACTAATTACCCTTCCTAGCACAAATCCTCTCCCGCAAATCCCCCCTTCCAGCATATTCCCCTCATCCTGGTACAAATCCCCCCCGCCCCAATCTTCTCCAGCACAAATCCTCTTAACCCCCCCAATCCCCCTCCCAGCAGAACCCTCCCCCCTATCCTGGTACAAAGCCTCCCTTCCTCCCCAATCCTCTCCCGTACAAGTCCTCCTCCCAAATGTCCTACACCAGCATGAATCCTCTCCCCAGTTCTAGCGAGAAAACATTCTATGCATGAAGGTAAAAACCTTCAGTGTGCTGCTTCGCCCTCAGCCCCCCCTAATATTTTCCTGAGCCCCATCCCAATTCAACGCTGTGCATGAGAGTCTTAGCTCTCCTGGGTCTCTCCCTCCTCAGTGGCTGAGACACAGCAGTGGGAGCCATTGGCTTCCGTTGCTGTCAATCACAGCTAGTGAGGAGGCAGTGGGGCCGTGTCATGCTCTGTGTGTCTTATGGATACACAGAGGTGGCTTGGGAGCAAGCAGGGCTCTCGGCAGGGGGGAGAAGCCAGGAGCACTGTCGGAGAAGAAGAGGAGCTGCTCTGGGCAAAACCATTACACACAGCAGGTAAGTAAAAAATGTTTGTTTTTAAAAAAAAAACAAAAATCAGAACCTTTAGTATGACTTTCAGAAATATAATGGTTTGTTACTCAAACACCTGCAGGCAAAGCCTGCATTCCAGCCATGTGAAAGCACAGTTAATTTTCCACTATCTCACAATGGCATACTAGGATCACAGAGATCCAACTGATAAAAACAGCTTACCATGGCTCTGAGAGAGCAGGATGAAAACTACTGGCAAATCTGGAGATTTTGATTCTTTATCTAATCCAAACTTCCTCTAGCACCCTTACAGAGGACCTTGAACCCTGGACTTCTATGTGAGGTGTCACTACATTCTCTTCCCCGGTACTCCTGTTTCCTTCCATTCCTTCTCCCATTTTCCTTTTTATTGCCCCTCCCTCACCTCCTCTACTCATCAAGCTAAGTCTACATGTTTTCCTTCTTCGCTATTCTTTTACTACACTTTTCTAATGTTCATCTGATGCTAACATGCAAAATGTATAGAAAACAAAAAATTCACGCTAGAGCCTAAAGATTATTACCAATAAGTAGCTGCTACTGCACTTGGATACAAGGCACCAAAAAAATAGAAAAACAAAAGTGCATAGCTAAAAAATTAAAGATTAAAACAATTAAAAATTGCAGCAGCTACCAAATACATAAGAAAGCTGCAGCAAGCTTATACATTTGCTACAATTATAATCCACTCCAAAATTAAAGTGCTAATGCAGGATTCAATTTCATATAAATATATCAAATTAAAGTGTTACTCAACCCACAACAGTAAAATCAGCCTGTATATGCTGTAAAGTTGTTATACTCATTGTGGAACCTAAGGGGTTAATTCTCTACATTGTGTAAAAAGGCTGTTTGATCCTTTCTTCTCTGCCCCTCCTCTTGTTGAAATGACCACCTGATACAGACTGAATCCATAGTCACATACACATGCTCAGTTTGGTGTGTATTGCTAGAGAGGTTTGCTTCTTTTTTTTTTTTTTTCTTTGAAAAGTGCATGTGATCAGCACAGCCAACAATACTATCCAGACAGAGGGTCAGGGAGTTTCACATCCTCCTACAGCAGAAAGAAAACTCCTCCTACAAGCTTTAACCAGTGCTCTGCTAAAGTCACACAACTGCTCTAACTGCTGATGAGAACATGTATTTAGCAGTTTATATTTACTAAAATAATTGCATTTCCATGTTCTGTGTACTGTGGGAGACCAGATATAGTGAATGCAGGGTCCTGGGTTTAGTATCACTTTAATGCAAACATAATAACAATGTGCAAATATGCTTAACGACCTGCCGACCGCAGATAGCCGAATGACGGCTGCACTGCGGCCGGCCAGTTCTGGGTGGACGTCATATGACGTCCTCCCAGAACGCGCTCTCTTGCGCGCCCCAGGGGACGCGCACCCGGCGATCTCTGTGATCGCTGTGTCCTACGGACACAGCTGATCACGTGATGTGGTAAAAGGCCAATCACAGCGGCCTTTTACCACGTGATCAGCGGTGTCCAATGACACGCTGATCAGAGGGAAATGCAAGTGCCGGTTCTCGGCTGCACTTTCCTCACGCTGTCAGATCGTGAGGAAAGTACTGCCGAGAACCGGCAGTTGTCAGAGCGGGGATCGGCACCGATCATCAGGGCACTGATGATCAGTGCCCTGATGATCGGTGCCCAGCAGTGCCACCCGCAAGTTCCGCCCACCTGTGCCCAGCAGTGCGCCCACTAGCTCCGCCCACCTGTGCCCACCAGTGCCACCCACCTGTGCCCACCAGTGCCACCCACCTGTGCCCACCAGTGCCACCCACCTGTGCCCACCCACCAGTGCTGCCCACCAGTGCCACCCACCAGTGCAGCCCAGCAGTGCCGCCAGTCAGTGCCACCAGTCAGTGCCCAGGGGTTGTGCCAGTCAGTGCCCAGCAGTGATGCCAGTCAGTGCCGTCTATCAGTACCCATCATCAGTGTCACCTATCAGTGCCGCCTATCAGTGCTGCATATTAGTGCCGCCTATCCGTGACACCTCAATAGTGCTGTCTATCAGTGCTGCCTATCCGTGCCACCTCATTAGTACTGCCTATCAGTGCCCATCAGTGCCGCCTATCAGTGCCCATCAGTGCTGCCTCATCAACGCACATCAGTGAAGGAGAAAAAATACCTGTTTGAAAAATTTTATAATAGAAACAAAAACTTTTTTTTTTTTTTCAAATTTTTTGCACTTTTTTTATTTATAGCGCAAAAAGTAAAGCACCCAGTGGCCATTAAATACCACCAAAAGAAAGCTCTATTTGTGAGAAAAATTATCAAAATTTCATATGGGTACAATGTTGCATGACCGCGCAATTGTCAATCAAAGTGCGGCAGCGCTGAAAGCTGAAAATTGGCCTGGTAAATAAGGGGGTATAAGTGCCTGGTAGGCAAGTGGTTAAAAAGTGCAAAGTAAAGTATTTGTGCAAACAATTCATAAAGTGCAAAGCATAAATGTATGTAGCAGAGTCCACTGTGAGGGTATAAATAGCAAAACGCATTGCCTTAATCAAAATAGCTGTATAGCAAACTAGAGGATATAGATTTCTGTGAGCCCCTGCTCTACAGCATCCATCTCGCTTTATGAATTTAATGTTTTGGGAGATATTTTTATAGTTTTAACCTTAATTATATTTTCATTTACATTTTTGGAATCCGGTTTTGGTATTAATAAAGAAGGGTTTGCGATGTATATCATTATTTAAAATTTTTGTGTTATAATAAGGAAACCTCTGTTATAAGTATTTATTGAGTTATTATTTGTTGTGCCATGTTTACCATTATAGCACTTCTGCCCTTTAATCAGTAGGGGGTGTACATGTGGTAGATTTGCATAGCCCTTTATTTGGTATAAGGAATTGTGGAGACAGCCGTGCCATTTAGAGTTAATGTTGGCTCCTCCTCTGGCTGGCCAATCATGCCTTTATCCTCTCTGGGTGCTCTACCTATTTATATGTGTGGTGATGGCATGTCTCCCTTGCCCCTAATGACGTCATATGCAACAAAACACATAGGGAGGAGCCAGGATACACGCCTACAATGCATGAGCGATGACCCACAGCCACCTTGGAATGTGGATGTTTTTCCATGTAATAGAAGCACTGTATATTCTGCATGATTTCTAAATGCATTGGCTTAATAAAAGTCTACTTTTCAGTAGTTTTTATTTTCAGTAGAAAAAAAGGGTACAAAAGCCAACAGTCATAAGGCAGTTATAGTTCTCTGAATGCATACAATAACACACACTAATATAGTCATGAAGTGTTTTTAAGTACAAACATTTTTCCTCACACTGTGCATAAGACTGTAACATGCAATAATTGATTTATCAGAGAACTGTGATAAATCCGCTCCAGCTCTCCAAAATCACCTGGACGGAGAATTATATTTTAAACATTACAACCAAAGTGTTCCCTCTTACACTAAACTTGTCTACTTAGTAGGAGTGGTATGATGGTGCACACCTGACAGAGCTGCCGCAGGAAGAGTTCACACCAACTGTTTGTAAACCAGCATCCCATGCAGATTGGACATTAAACTGTAGTCATTGGAATTATGGCCTTGCATAAAAAACAAAGAAAGTAAGAGAAAACTGAAGAGGAAAGGAAGGGGTGTGCACCCTATCCTGCAAATGTTTACTTTTTAAGCAGTTCTTCACTGTATCATGGGAATGTGAAAGGCCTTTGAAACATCATAAGTACTATACAGTGGATATAAAAAGTCTACACACCCCTGTTAAAATGTCAGGTTTCTGTGATGTAAACAAATGAGACAAAGCGAAATCATTTCAGAACCTTTTCCTCCTTTAACCACTTGAGCCCCAGAGGATTTACTCCCCTTAATGACCAGGCCTTTTTTTGCTGTTTGGCGCTGCACTAATTCAAATGATAATTGCGCGGTCATGCAATGCTGTACCCAAACAAAATTTACGTCCTTTTTTTCACACAAATAGAGCTTTCTTTTGGTGGTATTTGATCACCTGTGCGATTTTTATTTTCTGCGCTATAAACAAAAAAAACACGAAAATTTTGAAAAAAAACAATATTTTCTACTTTCAGCTATAAAAAATATATCGTAAACTCAAAGTTAATCATAAATTAAGCCAAAATGTATTCTGCTACATGTTTTTGGTAAAAAAATCCCAATAAGTGTATATTGATTGTTTTTTGTGAACGTTATAGCGTCTACAAACTATGGTATAGATAATTTGAAATTTACACATCTTTTACTTTCTAACCGCCCATCACATCTCTTGAGGTGCTAAAATACCGGGATAGAACAAACACCCCCAAATGACCCCTTTTTGGAAAGCAGACACCCTAAGCTATCTGCTGAGAGACATGGAAGATTTATTTTTTTTCCACAAGTTTCTGGAAAATGACAAAAACGTTTTTTTTTTTTTTTTTTACACAAAATTGTCACTTAAATGATTTATTTCTTGCACAAGCCATGGGTATATGTGGAATTATACCCCAAAATACATTGTGCTACTTCTACTGAGTATGAGGATACCACACGTGTGACACTTTTTGGGAGCCTAGCCACATACAGGAGCCTGAAATCCAATGAGCACTTTGAAAGCCTGAAGGTGCGTAACTTCTTCATTTCACTTCCCCACTACCTATCACAGCTTCGGAGGCCCTGAAATGCCAGGATAGCACCAAACCCCCCCCAAATGACCCCTTTTTGGAAAGTAGACACTCCAGGGAATTTAAAAAGAGGCATGGTAAGTATTTTGCAGATCTAATTTTTTCTCACAAGGTTTTGAAATATAAAAAAGAAAAGAAAAAATATATTTTTATTTTCTTTCTTCATTTTCCAAAAACTTGTGGTAAAAAAATAAATTCTTCTATTGATTCAACATGCCCCTCAGCAAATAGTTTGGGGTGTCTACTTTCCAAAAAGGGGTCATTTTGAGGGGTGGGGGCATTTTATGCCCAGCATTAGAGGTTTATGCCACACATCACTCACTCTTCTAACCACCTGAAGACCAAGCCTTTTCTGACACTTTTTGTTCACATTAAAAAAATCTGTATTTTTGCTAGGAAATTAAAGTGAACCCCCAAACATTATATATTTTCTTAGAGCAGACACCCTAGTAAATAAAATGGTGGGTGGTGCAATTTTTATCTCACATATTACTTACACAGCGATTTTTCAAACGCAATTTTTTGGAAAAATATACACTTTTTTTAATTTTAATGCACAAAAACACAATATATTGGCCAATTATTTGGTATGATATAAAAGATGATGCTATGCTGAGTAAATAGATACCAAACATGACATGCTTTAAAATTACGCATGCCCTGTGCAATGGCGACAAACTGCTTACATTTTTAATATCTATAGGCAACGCTTTAAAAGCCTTTACAAGCTACCATTTTAGATTTACAGAGGAGGTCTAGAGCTATAATTACTGCCCTTGATCTGACGTTCGTGGCGATACCTCACATGCATGGTGCAATCGCTGTTTCCATACTGGGAAAAGGTCAACGCTCACGACCGCAGGTGTGCGCGTGTGCGGATGGGCGAGGGTTTTTTTTTTTTTTTCCTGATTTATTTAATTATTTTTACACTGTCCCTTTAATTTTTTCTTTTTTTAATCACTTTTAATGCTATCTCAGGGAGGGGGAGGGGGGGGCATTTTCTCCCGCTGCTTGTAAAGGCAATTCTGCAGCTAATTAACCACTAGGAATGCTTTTACATGAAAGCCCATTGCCGGCTGAAAAAAATGATACCAGGATGATGCCTGCAGCTGCAGGCATCACCCTGGTATAACCATTCAAAGTCCAGTGATGTACCAGTACGTCACTGGTCCTTGTTGGGTGTATATGCTATGTTCTTTTTTTTTCTTTATGCAGCCTGTGGGCTGAATGAAAAAAAAGAGAAGAAATCTCTGCCAGAAAAAGTGTGTGGTATGCCCACCATTAGAAACCTCCCTCAATCCACCCACTTCTAATGGTGGGCACATATGAAATGTGCCAACAAATATAAAATATATATGCCGAAGCATAGGGGCCATCCACCCACTGGCCACCCCAGGCCCCCATGCTTTGGCATATATTCTGTTTTTTATAACTGCGGATGAAAAATCTCATCCAACAGCACTGCCCACGCTGACTTATGTCTATTCTGAGAGCAAGTTCCTGTTGCTGTCAGAATAAACAGGTCAGCGCTGCAGCTGAAAGCATTCCTGCAAACAGAAATGGTTAACAATAAAACAACAATAAACCAGTGAAAGTCGAACAATCACAAAAATGACAACAACAAAAAAAAACTATAACTATTTTTGGTTTTTACATTTTTTTATTTTTTTGGGGGGTATTTGTACTTTTATTTATTTTTTTTTTATTTTTTTTAACTTTTTTTCCCAAACTTCAAACATTTAAACAGCTGGTAGGGTCTCTCCAAATGTGATAGCATGTTTCCTGACTACCTAACATCTTTTGAGACCCTGTGTAAATGTGCCCTGATCTGTGTCGTGCTGTACCCTATACTAATAGTTCACTAGTGTATGGTAGAGGCGGAAGCAGGGCTTGATGCAGAGGCCAGGTTGGCCAGGACAGGAGGGACAACAATAGCGGCTGTCACGCCTAATTCCACATTTGCTGCAGACACGACATCTTTTTTGGGGTCTTCTTTGGGTTGGGGTAGCAGGAATGGTATCGGGAAAATGTCTCTCATGCAGACGGCTAACTGCATCTGGGAGAGGGATTTGGGGCGCAGCACCTTCTGGATACAAAAGGGCCCTGATGTTCTCTAACTGGAAATTTAGGTATGATCCACTATGTCCAGTTGCTTTATAGAGAACAAAAGCGTTATATACAGCCAATTGAAATAAATAAACTGACACTTTTATGTACCAGCGTTTGGATTTTCGGGAAACTAAGTACGGCTGCATCATCTGGTCATTGAAGTCCACCCCTCCCATGTTAAGGTTATAATCGTGGACACAGAGGGGCTTCTCAACAACACCAGCTGCCGTGGTAATTTGGACGGTCGTATCTGCGTGAATGGAAGACAGGAGGTAAACATCCCGTTTGTCCTTCCACTTCACTGCGAGCAATTCTTCATTTCTCAAGCAGGCTTTTTCCCCCTTTTTAAGACGGGTATTTACAAGCCGTTGGGGGAAGCCTCGGCGATTAGATCGCACAGTGCCACATGTGCAAATTCCCAAATTGAACAAATGTCTAAATAGTGGCACGCTTGAATAAAAATTGTCCACGTATAAGTGGTACCCCATATGGAAATAGGATGACGCCAAGTCCCAAACTATCTTGCCACTGCTCCCCATGTAGTCTGGGCATCCGGGGGGCTCCAAGTAACTATCTTTTCCCTCGTAAATCCGAAACTTACATGTATAGCCTGTTGCCTTCTCACAGGTCTTATACATCTTGATCCCATATCTGGCACGCTTGCTGGGGAGATATTGTTTGATTACAAGGCGGCCAGAATATTGAATGAGGGACTCATCGATGCAGATGTTTTTCTGGGGAGTATACACATCTGCAAATTTTTGGTTAAAGTGATTTACGAGGGGCCGAATTTTGTGGAGCCGGTCAAATTCAGGGTCACCCCGAGGACGACTGAGTGAGTTGTCGTAGAAGTGCATAAAACGCCTTATCGTCTCATATCTATGCCTGGCCATGGCAGCAGAGAACACGGACATGTGAACAAGAGGGTCGGTGGACCAATACAACCGCAATTGATTTTTATCATTAATGCCCATGTTGAGGGTTAGGCCCAAAAAAACTTTAAATTCGGAAACCGTAATGGGTTTTCATGCGAATGGTCTGGCAAGGTTTGAATTTGGGTTGGCGGCGATAAATTGTCGTGCATATAAATTGCTTTGATCCACAATCAATGCATAAAGATCTTCTGTGAAAAACAGCTCAAAAAAATTAAGGGGAGTATTTAAATTTGCTGTTTCCACCTGAATTCCGGGTTGGGCAGTGAATGGGGGAAGTACGGGTGCTGCAGAATTTGTGGGCTGCCAATCGGGATTTGCAAGCACATCCGGGAGGACACTAGGGGCTCTACGGGCCTGTCTGCGAATTCTTGGTGGCCGCGGGACACTACTTGTGCTCGCCACCGCACCAGCTTGTACTGCACTTATGGGACTCGCCACGTCACCAAGTGATACTGCAGTGCTGGTATGCCTACGACCAGGACGTACTAGGCCGCTGGTGCTCGCCAGTTCACCAAAAGATACTGCGGCACTAGTACTGGCACTCTGCTGCATATGAGAGTCATCATGCATTTGTACCACCTCAGCAACCTGTGAATGGGATCGGGTACGCCTGACCTTAGCAGGGACCACTTCCTCGTCATCTGAGCTAGCTGTCAGGGTGCCGCTGCTGTCTATAGGTTCATATTCTGAGCCTGGTTCTGCCAGTGAGTCTTCCCCTTCGCTCTCACTTGACATGCTCAGAATCCTATAGGCCTCTTCACTAGTGTACCTTTGCTTAGACATTTTGGCCACTAAATTTACAGGTACCTAGTGCGACTCACAGGAAAAAGAGTGCCTGGCTGTCAGGGACTGCTTGAACCGCTACAAAAAATTTACCGACAAGTGCTAACAGATATCAGGCCTGATTCTGTGAACACTGCGGGTTTTGTGTGTAATATGTATCAAGTGACAGTTATCTACTGACACTGCACTTGCTGGGGGAGAAGGGGGGGGGGCGTAGGGGCTAAACGCAGGTGCTGGCAGGTGTTGGGGCTGATCCCGCTAACACTGCGTTTTTGGGGATACTAAAGTAATGTGAATGCTGGTATAGCGCTGATCTGATCAAAGATATTCAAAGATCCAATCAGACACTATACTAGCAATGAAGATTTAGCGTGCAAGTAAGCGTGTTCCTGGCAATCAAGGGGTCAAATGTGATTATTTGTGTACTAGCGGGCAAACTGGTGCTATCTGGGAGGGGCGCTAAAACTATCGGAAGTCACCAGTGACACTAATACAGTGATCAGTAAAAATCTGTTCACTGTAATCAATGACACTGGTGACAGGGCAGTGAAGGGATTAACTGGGGGGGGGGCGATCAAGGGGTTAAATGAGATTACTGATGTACTGGCGGGTAAACTGGCGCTATCTGGGAGGGGCGCTAACACTATTGGAAGTCGCCAGCGACACTGATACAGTGATCAGTAAAAATTGGTTCACTGATCAGTGACACTGGTGACAGGGCAGTGAAGGGGTCAACTCAGGGGGGAGGGGGGGCGATCAAGGGGTTAGACGGGATCACTGGTGTATTAGCGGGCAATCTGGCGCTATCTGGGAGGGGCGCTAACACTAACGGAAGTCACCAGCGACACTGATACAGTGATCAGTAAATTGGTTCACTGATCAGTGACACTGGTGACAGGGTAGTGAAGGGGTCAACTCAGGGGGGGGGGGGCGATCAAGGGGTTAGACGGGACTACTGGTGTATTAGTGGGCAATCTGGCGCTATCTGGGAGGGGCGCTAACACTCTCGGAAGTCGCCAGCGACACTGATAGTAAAAATCGCTTCACTGATCAGTGACACTGGTGACAGGGCAGTTAAGGGGTTAACTGGGGGGGGGGGGGGGGGAATTAAGGGGTTAAATGGCTTTATTGGTGTACTGGCGGGCAAACTGGCGCTATCTGGGAGGGGCGCTAGCACTATTGGAAGTCGCCAGCGACACTGATACAGTGATCAATAAAAATCGCTTCACTGATCAGTGACACTGGTGACAGGGCAGTGAAGGGCTAACTGGGGGGGCAATCAGGGGGTTAAATGTGTCCTAGACTGTGTTCTAACTGTCAGTGTGCTGTTTTACTCACGTTTAAATGTCTCTTCTTCTCTGTCTGGAACGGAATGTGTCCAGGCAGAGAAGAATGACATCATATCCTGTCCTGTGTAAATATCAACACAGGACAGGATAGGACAGGGACCGATCATCCGATTTCAGCCAGAAATCACTGGCTGAAATCTAATGATTGATCCCTCCTGGATCAAATCGGATCACCCGCGGGTCGGCAAGAGCGCGCGCGCGCCCCCTTCCGGCGAAAGTGTCGGGAGCGCGGAACCCGTTTTAAAACGTGGTTTTGCGCTCCACTGCCGCCCTGCACACGTATATACACAGTGGCAGGGCGGCAAGTGGTTAATGTGACCTATAAACTGTACAATTGAAAAACAGACTGAAATCTTTTAGGGGGGGAAGTAAACATAAAAAACTGAAATAATGTGGTTGCATAAGTTTGCACACCCTCTTATAACTGGGGATGTAGCTGTGTTCAGAATTAAGTAATCACATTCAAAATCATGTTAAATAAGAGTCAGTACACACCTGCCATCATTTAAAGTGCCTCTGATTAACCCCAAATTAAGTTGAGCTGTTCTAGTAGGTCTTTTCCTGACATTTTATTAGTCGCATCCTACACCAAAAGCCATGGTCCGCAGAGAGCTTCCAAAGCATCAGGGAGATCTCATTATTAAACGGTATCAGTCAGGAGAAGGGTACAAAATAATTTCCAAGCCATTAGATATACCATGGAACATAGTGAAGACAGTCATCATCAAGTGGAGAAAATATGGTGCAACAGTGACATTACCAAGAACTGGACGCCCCTCCAAAATTGATGAAAAGACGAGAAGAAACTTGGTCTGGGAGGCTGCCAAGTGGCCTACAGCAACATTAAAGGAGCTGCAGGATTATCTGGCAAGCACAGGTACATGTGACAACAATCTCCCATATTCTTCATATGTCTGGGCTATGGGGTAGAGTGACAATGCAAAAGCCTATTCTTACAAAGAAAAACATCCAAGCCCGGCTAAATTTTGCAAAAACACATCTAAAATCTTCCAAAAGCATGTAGGAAAAATTGTTATGGTCTGATGAAACACATCGGCAAAAGAACACCATACCTACAGTGAAGCATGGTGGTGGCAGCATCATTCTTTGGGGCTGTTTTTCTTCAGCTGGAACTGGGTGTCACGATCACAGCGTCAAACCCCAGACCTTCTCACCAAACTCGTGACCGAAGGACTGGCCGATCCAAACTGCGATGTGACGTGCGTAACAATACCACGCCCAGCTGCACCCTGCACAAAGATTTTCCAGCTAATGGACTACAATCTATGTACCTGCAACCTGAGTGATTGTTACTGGGTCGGGTTAATTACGCAACTAACCCTCCACACTGCCACCACCTCCTTATGCCAGTGACCCATATACAGTACACACACTCTGGCCACATGTCTCCTCTCAGTGAGAGGGAGAGGTGGAAAGATAAGGGGAAAAAATGGAGATGCCTAACAAAATGGTTGAACCGCGTCCATCTCTGATGTGCATGTTTGCAGCACCTCCCCCTCAGGTGGTTGCATGGGAGGCAACTACAATTTCCTTCCTGACGCAACCGACCTCTGCCCAGAGGTTCCCCTTGGGTCGACCTGGTACCGCTGCACTGCGGGAGGACCCAGTTCCGTCTGAAAAGGAATCTTTTCTCCCCGGCAACACTGTTGTGCCGAACAAGTGCGTAGTCACGGGTGGGCACCAGTCAGTGGTGGCTATCTGAATACCGTGGCAACTGCCGGGGTGCCCACTTGTTCACAAAACACTTTGGCTCAAGGTTGTCACCTGCTAGCATATTAATATGTAGCTTCTTGTCGAGGTAGAGAAGGAGATTTTCCTCTCCCACCTTCTTCCTCAGGCCTAGGACTACATCTGGCCTGAAGGTAGTAGCGCCTGTGTGCACCGGAACCAGACAGGCGAATTCTGGAACTCGCCTCCCAGTGGGGTCCACAGGTACCTTCATCCAAGATGGACAGTCCTCGTTGCCTGTTAGCATCCAGGACACCAGTTCCTGCAGTTTCCTGTCTGCTAGGTCAGTCACAGGTCCAGGTGAGCCATGACAGTTGCACCCAGACGTCTTACCGTAGCCAGCTGCACCCACGACTGATGTAACCTGCTTTTTGGCCTGAGGAGCAGACCAGGCCACCACTGCCTCATCCTCCCCATGCCCAGACCTCTGGGGGTCTCTTCCTACCAGTGGTTCCCAAAACTGAACCACTGACAGGCCTGTTAGGGACCAGCCGGTGGTAGCCTCTAGCGTTCCACAGACCAGAATTCCCCAGGGTGCGGAATCTAAGTTCCGACCTGCTTGTTCACCAGAGCCCCTGATGGTGGGGATGGACTTGGAGCAAGCTGAGACCAGGTCGCGACCCCTGGGTGCAACCAGCTGTGGTAGAGGCACCTGTCGGTGGTACGCAGCAGGTGAGAGTCTGATGTGAGGAGGTAGAGTAAGCGAGGTCAGACAGGCCGGGTCGGTAACAGCGGAGCAGGTCGGTACAAACGGCAGGCAGAGGAATAAACAGGTTGCGGTCCGGGTTTCGTAACTGGAGATCAAAAGTGCAGGAGTAGGCAGGAGAATGGTCAGGCAAGCCAGGGGTCAGAGCAGGAGAAGTCAGCAGATCAGCAGATCCCGTTTGGGGATTGAGACTATCGGGGATGCCCAGACTCTAGTTGACCCCTGGATCCCTGACTGCACCATTCCCTCGGTCTCAGGCCGGGTCAGCAGCAATGTAAACTCACAGAACACAGGAAAGACCATACGGCACTTGGGCATTGCAAGAGCTGGGTTTAAATAGCCCGCCTGACTCCTGAGAGGCGCTCCTGGGTCCTAGTGCTTGCCCGGCGCCATCATTGGTGACAGGCGTGCCTGGGTCCTAGTGCCCGCCTGCTTGTACGTTTTTGTCAGGATTCTACGCATGTGCAGATTCGATCGCCGCGGCGATCTTCCCATTCCCTGACAAGGCCCCACTGACAGTTACCCTTCTCAACTGTCAGACTAGGCACGGGCAGTTGGTTCCTGACTAGTGACAGGGGCCCGAGTTGCTCTTCCCAGACAGGGCCAAACACCGCCTGGCCCCTAAAGTGGGCAACTGCACTCAGTTCCACTCCGCATTGCAGGTCATTCCTGACCCCTGGAGGTGCATTCTCAACCCCAATGAGCTCTCCCGTGGATTCAGGCAAGCCGCATGGGGTAGTGAAGGCTGGCTCGTCCTGAGCCTGCTGGGTTAGAGAGGGTGGCCCATACCCCTTGCTCAGGTCCATGATGGTAAAACAGCGGGCACCCTCCGGATGCTCCATGACCTCATGGCTCCTGGGCATGGGGTAGGCCACAACCACAGGGCCGGCGCTCAGTTTTCCAAGGTCCTCAGAAAGCCTGTTCATCTGATCCCGTTTGGGGATTGAGACTATCAGGGATGCCCAGACTCTAGCTGACCCCTGGATCCCTGACTGCACCATTCCCTCGGCCTCTTTGGCCCATTCAGCCTGCACCTCCTGAGAGAGGACGTTGGCGGAAGGCAGGAGGGAGGCAGACATTCTGCCGTCTAACTCCTGAACCGTACGGTGAGCTCTCCCCGGGTTCTCCTGAATCCAGACACCATCTATCAGAGGCATTGCCAGCAGCTTCGGGACCTGAGTGGAAAGGGGAGGGGATTGAGGCTGAGGGCCACAACCCCCTCTCTGAGCTCCAGAGACCCCTCGCATTTCCAATCCAGGTGTGCTGTCACTGTCTTGGACATGTTTGTTTGCCTGTTGACACACCATGACAGGTCAGCTCAGGTGACATGCTTTTAGGTTTCCAGCCCCCTGTGGATAGGCCATTAGTCCTGTCAGGCCTGTGTTAACTCTTCCCAGGCTGAAATCTCCACATGAATGGCTTTCCAGGGCTGCCTTACTCGTGGGACTACAAGTCCCAGCTAGCTGGCCTCTGAAGGTCCTTTGTGAATCGCTTTTCAGTGCTGCCTGATGCGTGGAACTGCAAGTCCCAGCCGGCTGCCCAGTCCCATGCAAGGCCAACGCCTGGGCACTTATCAAGGCATAATCTTTTGAACCTGGGCAAGGGACAGGCCTAATCAGACCATCCCTTTGCTCAGCCCCCAGAGATTGTACCTCTGCCCCCTTCACAGCACTGTGGGTGACCCCCAACACTGAAAATGCATCATTTGTTTCATCATGAATATCATAATCATTGTTAGCACTACCAACATTCTCATCAACATTACTGACATTATCAATGACATTACTGACATTACCATTAACGTTGCTGACATTATTATCCCCATTGTCATCAATACCATTATCAACAGTCACGTTTTATAATATCAATGACAGATGAGTTCAATACCTCCCCAGGCAAGGGGATCTCTTCTTGTTCTCCAGCTAATGGAGAATCCTGTAGCCCCACTCCATTCCCAGCCCCCTCCCTCTGTCCATCCACGGGTGGCCCAGACATTACCCCAATATCTGCCCACAGTACCTTAGCATGTCCAGAGAGTTCCAGGGGGCCCTTCCGGGTATTCCCGGCAGGGGCATAATAAGAAACAAGAGTGCATAGGTCAGCACCCAACAAAACAGGTGTGAAAATTTCCTCCGAGACCCCCACCTCCCGCATCCCCCTTCCTGCACCCCAATCTAGGAATACCTTTGCACAGGGTATGCGTGAACGGGTCCCCCCAACTTCTGTGAGGGTAAGGAACTTTCCTGGGATGAGGTTCCTTGGCTCAATCAGCTCTGGGCGGATCAAGGTGACTTCTGCCCCAGTGTCCCGGAAACCAGTTAAAGGCCCACGGTGACTTGCTGCAAGTTGGCGGGGGTTACTCGCATCTTCCTGCGAACGAACAGCACAGAAGAAGAGTTGCTGGCCGGCTGGCCAGATGATGTCGTCTGCTTCTGCTCAGGACACTGCGTCCTGAGCTTTCCCACAGGTGAAACATCTGCGGGTGTCAGGCAGGGATGGCTTGGCTCCAAGCGCTGCAGGTGTGGGCGGAGGAGAAGCTTGACTCACCGATATAGGAGAGGTTGCTAGGGGCGATTTCCCCCCTTTCCAGCCATTTGGAGGAACCTTGCGAGGGTCAGATACCCGCGTATGGACAAAAGTATCTGCCAGATCTGCTGCAGCTTTAGTAGATGCTGGCTCCCTCTCCAAGACAAACTGTCTGACGTCTGCTGGGCAAATGTGCAAAAGTTGATCTCGTATCATGAGACCTTCCAAAGACTCATAGGAGTCAGCTTTCAGTCCCTTACTCCACTGTCGGAATGTGGTGCGTAAGCTACTTGCCACATACGTGTAATAGTCCCCAGGTCCCTTCTGCATGGACCTGAATCGCTTGCGGTACACTTCCGGGGTCATCTGGTACTTCCTGATGATGGCATCTTTTAAAATTTCGTACTCATCGTCTTGCCCCTCTGGCAATTCAACAAACGCATCCAGGGCCTTGCCTCGTAGCCCTGGTGTCAGGTACCAAGCCCATTGTATTTGGGGCACATGGTACTGACGGCACGTTTTTTCAAACGACAGTAAATACATGTCAATGTCACTATCCTTTTCCATCACTGGAAACTTGGCGGCGCCCACGGTCAGAGTGGCGTCCCTGTGCTCTAGGGACCCAAGGTTCTGACCCGGTTGCTGTGGCTGGAGCCTTGCCATCTCCAGCTCGTGCCGACGATCAGCTTCCCTTTGGCGTTCCTCTCTGTCAGCCTGGCATTCCGCAGTTTCTCTGTCAGCTGCTGCTTGGCGTTCAATGAACCGCAGGTATGCCTCAAGATCTGTCTCCATGAGGCGTTTCAGGGCTTCCTGCATCTGAGGAGAGTCTCTGCTGGTTACAGGCACTCCAGTGCTGGCCCGCTCAGGCGGTGGTGTGATGAAAACATTCGGTGATCTTCCAATGTCAGTCTCTGTATGCCCATCCTGCGAGGCCATCTCTGAGCCACTGGGAATGTGGGTATCGGGAACCCCTTCATAATCAAGTTCCCCCGAGTTCTGATCCGCTCGGATATCATACTCCACTAGATCACTAATCAAATCTTCACGATTTTTGCGACCGACATCCAGTCCTCGTGAGGTACATTCTGCCTTCAAATCACCTTTGCTCATTTTCTCGTATTCTGCTACACCAGGCATAATTGCAAGCAAAGATAGAATAGAAAGTAGGAAAAGAAAGGAGCTGTTGCTATCTATCTATCTATCTATATATATATAATATATATATATATATATATATATATATATATATATATATATATATAATGTACACTGCTTGTTTCTAAGGACTGTTTCCACAAAGGTTACAATCCCTCAGTGCAGAGCCAATTTTTTAACACTGCACTGAAGCTCTTAATGCAGTTATCCCACGTACGCTGCCAACAATATGTCACGATCGCAGCGTCAAACCCCAGACCTTCTCACTGAACTCGTGACCGAAGGACTGGCCGATCCAAACCGCGATGTAACGTGCGTAACAATACCACGCCCAGCTGCACCCTACGCAAAGATTTTCCAGCTAATGGACTACAATCTATGTACCTGCAACCTGAGCGATTGTTACTGGGTCGGGTTAATTACGCAACTAACCCTCCACACTGCCACCACCTCCTTTTTGTACAGAGAAAGAGGAAACTCGCGTTATCAGTTATAACACTATAATGATTGAAATAATTGTCTGTATAAAACGGTCCGCAGGCCGGTTAAACAAACAAACAAACAAACAGTAGCGTCTCTTCAAAGGCAGGGATTCGTAAATTGCAATTAAGAACTATAGAAACAGTTCAACACTTTCAGAAAGAGAGATTTATTACTAAAAGGGTCAAACAGGTGCAATAAAATATTTACATAGAAGATGTAACTAAGATAGATATATATATAAATATACAGAGAACCAGAGCACAGTAAAGAGTTATCAGAGAGAGGTGAAAGGGTTAAAGTACTTACCAAAGTCCCTGGGTTTAGCAGATCCAAGTCAGAGCAGGAGGGTGCTTTGATCTCCCTATGTTACGATGGAAAAATAGGAGAATTCTTCAACTCTCTTCTCTTAGGCTTGACAGCCTGCTTTAACCACTTGCCTACCAGGCACTTATACCCCCTTATTTACCAGGCCAATTTTCAGCTTTCAGCGCTGCCGCACTTTGATTGACAATTGCGCGGTCATGCAACATTGTACCCATATGAAATTTTGATCATTTTTTTCTCACAAATAGAGCTTTCTTTTGGTGGTATTTAATTGCCACTGGGCGCTTTACTTTTTGCGCTATAAATAAAAAAAGTGCAAAAAATTTGAAAAAAAAAAAAAGTTTTGTTTCTATTATAAAATTTTTCAAACAGGTATTTTTTCTCCTTCACTCATGTGCGTTGATGAGGCAGCACTGATGGGCACTGATAGGCAGCACTAAAGGGCACTGATAAGCAGTACTAATGAGGTGGCACGGATAGGCGGCACTAATATGCAGCACTGATAGGCGGCACTGATAGGTGACACTGATGATGGGTACTGATAGACGGCACTGACTGGCATCACTGCTGGGCACTGACTGGCGGCACTGACTGGCACAACCCCTGGGCACTGACTGGCAGCACTGCTGGGCTGCACTGGTGGGTGGCACTGGTGGGCAGCACTGGTGGGTGGGCACAGGTGGGTGGCACTAGTGGGCACAGGTGGGTGGGCACAGGTGGGTGGCACTGCTGGGCACAGGTAGGTGGCACTGCTGGGCACAGGTGTGACACTGCAGAGTGGCACAGGTGGGTGCACTGCTGGGCACAGGTGGGTGCACTGCTGGGCACAGGTGGGTGATCTGCTGGGCACAGGTGGGCGGAGCTAGTGGGCGCACTGCTGGGCACAGGTGGGCGGAACTTGCGGGTGGCACTGCTGGGCACCGATCATCAGGGCACTGATCATCAGTGCCCTGATGATGGTGCCGATCCCCGCTGTGACAACTGACAGCGTGAGGAAAGTGCAGCCGAGAACCGGCACTTGCATTTCTCTCTGATCAGCGTGTCATTGGACACCGCTGATCACGTGGTAAAAGGCCGCTGTGATTGGCCTTTTACCACATCACGTGATCAGCTGTGTCCGTAGGATACAGCGATCACGGAGATCGCCGGGTGCGCACCCCCTGGGGCGCGCAGGAGAGCGCGTTCTGGGAGGACGTCATATGACGTCCACTCAGAACTGGCCGGCCGCAGTGCAGCCGTCATTCGGCTATCTGCGGTCGGCAACTAGTTAAAGTTTCCCAGCAGGGGGTGGTTCTGAGTAACTGACCAATACTCTGTTTAGGGAAGGATCGGCAGGCGGAACCCAAAATTGGAACCAACATCTTTCATAATTCATATTCTGGTCTATAACTTCCCAGCTGCACACGCGACAATTTACCCGCGGGTATATTATTATGCAGACAAGTCTGAGGATTATCTAGATATGAATTATGAAATTATATGTTGCACGGTTCATGAGTTCAATGTTTCGGCTCCCCTGATGGTCTGAGATAATTCGAATGACTCATCAAACTGTTCGCCTGCTCCTAGCCAATCTGACGGGATGTCTGGTTTTTATGTAAGTCTCTCATATTCCAAAATATGAGCCCTAGTGGGAGTTTAACAGAGTTTATCTGATTCTGTCACCTCCACTGAGTTCAGCTCAGCATTTCTTTCAACTTCTGGGAAGGCTAGTTATCTGTTTTACGAGGTGTGAAACTACACAGGCACGTTGGTCAGTGAGGCTCCAATTCTCTTGGGAACGCTGGCCTTATCCTAGCCTAGGTGAGAGAGGCGACACTTTCTCAGACCACTCGGCACCGAACTCGGGATGCCTTGCCCTGCCAGTGACCCATACACAGTACACACACTCTCCTCTCAGTGAGAGGGAGGGGTGGAAAAATGAGGGGAGAAAATGGAGATGCCTAACAAAATGGTTGAACTGCGTCCATCTCTGATGTGCATGTTTGCAACACTGGGGTCTTAGTCAAGGTAGAGGGAATTATGAACAGTTCCAAATACCAGTCAATATTGGCACAAAACCTTCAGGCTTCTGGTAGAAAGCTGAAAATGAAGAGGAACTTAATGCTGACAATGACCCAAAGCATACATCCAAATCAACAAAGGAATGGCTTCAACAGAAGAAGATTCAAGTTTTGGAATGGCCCAGCCAGAGCCCAGACCTCAATATGATCAAAAATCTGTGGGGTGATCTGAAGAGGGCTGCGCACAGAAGATACCCTCGCAATCTGACAGATTTGGAGTAGGAAGAGTAGGAAGAGTAGGCAAATATTGCCAAGTCAAGATGTGCCATGCTGATAGACTCATACCCAAAAAGTGTTGGAATAAAATCAAAAGGTGCTTCAACAAAGTATTAGTTTAAGGGTGTGCACACTTATGCAACCATATTATTTTAGTTTTTTTATGTTTACTTCTCCCCCCTAAAAGATTTCAGTTTGTTTTTCAATTGCGTTGTGCAGTTTATAGGTTACATTAAAGGTGGAAAAAGTTCTGAAATGATTTATCTTTGTCTCATTTTAATATATCACAGAAACCTGACATTTGAACAGGGGTGTGTAGAGCTTTTTTATATCCACTGTGTGACCTCTCTATATTGGGGGTCATTCTGCCTTGGAAAGCCTCTGCTTAATTCACATGGGTGGTATGTCATTCATGTAACCTGGGAGCAGGAGCCTTTTATTATTCTCATCTACTGACTTTTGGAAGATAATCCTCTTTTTTCATACTCTCTCTCTTGGGACTATTTGATACAACTATTTTGATTAAAGTGATTCATGTTGCTATTCATACCCACACAGTGGACTTTGCTACATGCAAAATGTATAAACCAAGAGAAAAGACAGTTTAAATCTTGGCATGCTAACTGCATTCCGTAATGCAAATTTATTAAAATTGTATGTTATACATCTGTTATACATCCCTAATGCATACAATCTGCACTGTTGTAGCCTGGTGCCCGCCAGCTGTGTTTGAGTGGAACAGAGCAGCTACAGGCTGTGTGTCTGCAGCTTGCTCCTGCTCATCCTACCCACTTCCTGGCACAGCTGCAGCGATACCCACTGGGGGGGAAGACTGATGATGTAGCTGCTCACTCCCTTTCCCTTGATGATGTCACTGAGTCTGGGATCATGAGACATGTAGTACCAAAAGAACACTGTATAATGCAAATGAATGGGCTGCAAATTACAATTCCAAACTATCCCTGTACTCAGAGGAGTAGAGGACAGAGCTTTTTCCAGAAAGAGAGCAGATCTTTTGCTGTTGGCCCACACAAATCTCTCACCTGGTTCAGGCTCCAAGGACTGGGTGTGAGAGTATCCTGATGCTGGAGGGACCCGTTGCTGTGTGTGCCTACACCAGTGAGCACCAGAGACGAGAGACTGAGCCTTGTGTTTATCCATTCATGAGGACTGGTTAATCGAGGCCTGAGCCTTTGATGATTGCAGACCATCAAGCCTCCAAAACAAAGTTCAGGACTAGTAGGCAGATTCAACTGTGCTTATGTCCCCACTGTTAGTGACCCACGACAACTGGAGACTGCCCTTTTTTGCTTAACAGCCCCAAAGTAGTTCACTGCATGCAGTCTTAACGGGATGGTAACAAGTGCACCAACATCCATTTCGGGCCTCACTGGCTGAAGAATAAAGACAGGTGTCATTACATGACAGTTACTTTTTAGGGGCAACCAGGTCTCAGGAGGATGTGTGTATGTGTGTGTGTGTGTGTGTGTGTATATATATATCCCTGCCTATATGTTAAGGCCCCAGACATGATACATAGGTTAGTCGTGCCGCCGGGGCTTGTATCAGGAATGGACTTGCCAATAACGGTGGGACTCACCTGCCTTGTGGGTTGCAGTACCAGGGCTGGCCAGCGGGTGCTCTCAGCAATTGGAGACTCACCCCTGCAGTCAGCCAAAACACCTGAAGCTGATTGCAGGGGTTGTATTTAAGGAATGGCCAGACTCAGTCAGGGCCTTGGTGTGTGTTTTTCCATGGGCCCCTGTATCTTGTAACCTGCATTCCTGTTCCTGTTCCTGTTTCTGCCTGACTTGTTGCCGACCCTGCCTGATCCTGACCTCTGCTGACTTCTCCTGTTTGATCCCTGGCTTGTGACCCTGACCATTCTCTCCGCCTGCTCCTCCTGTACCTACCTGTCCGATAGTTATCGACCCGGCCTGCCTGACTACGTTGTGCTCTATATGTGTATGTACCTGTGTATCTATATCAGTTTTAGGTTTGGGTTTGTTTCACCTTGTTGTTTGTATTTGTGTTAGCTTGGGGTTTGGTGCACTGCGTTTATATTTGTATTGTTAGTCTCAATAAATTATATTATTTACTATATCTGAAGCCTATGTTTCCCTGTGTCAGTCCACAGACTTCTGGTCACACCCGCATCCCTGACAGCTTACGTGTGCCTATGAAGCCTAAAGCTATGCAGTTGGTGGTTTCACTACCAGCAGGGCCTTTCAAGGCGGATAAATTCTGGTGGAGATACCAGACTAATGATATACCACCTGTCTGGGCAGCAGTAGATGGACAGTGTTGAAGGCTGCAGTTCACGTTTGACGTGACAATGCTGACAACCTCGAACGTAGACAGAAGAAAGACCTGGCATTCTAGCTCTGTATTATGCCCAAAAATATGATGATGTTGAGACAACAAGAGAACTGTTGTATTGTGCTGTAAGATGGTCTCCAAAGTTGGAAGGCTCATCATGTTACTAGGGAAGAGCTGACAGTCACCAAGAGAAAGCCCGGTACTTATGAGACAAGAGGAAGGGTGGATGCCACTGATACCAGTCCCCAGGTGTTAGAAAAATACGATGTGTTCTAGCTGGCCTCAGCCGTCGCTCCGGCCACTCCCTCTATTGCATATTTTGTCCAGCTTCAAGCGGCACCATACGCTAGCTACAACCTGGTACTTATGAGGCTGATGGATTAAATCCAATAGGATGTCTTGATGTTGATGCTGCTGGACAGAAAAGGGAGATCAAAGGCTGTAAAGACTTTATTACAATAGGAACATGGAACATACAAAGTATGAACCAAGGAAAATTAAACATTTTTAAAGATCAAATGGATAAAACCAACATAGATTTATTAGGAATCGGTGAACTCAAATGGATAGGACAGGGACACTTTAAATCAAATGAACATTAGATTTGCTATTCTGGTCAAGAAACCTACGGGAAAAATCCTGACCAATGTTACCCTGATCAAAATGTATGCTCCAACAACAGACTCAAAAGAAGAGGATCTAGAGTTATTTTATGGAACAACTTAAAAAGCAATAGATCTAGTAGAGATTCAAGATCTACTGATTATCCTGGGAGACTTCAATGCAAAAGTAGGATGTGTATCTGAAAATGCAGTGGTTCGAAAGTACGATCTAGAAGAAAGAAATGAAGCCAGTGACAAGTTTGTACAGTTTTACAAAATGAATCAGCTGTTCATTATGAATACACATTTTCAGCACAAGCGTCGGCTATACACATAGACCTCTCCAACTGGCAGACATCATACTACAGACTACATCTGCATAGGAAAGAGATGGAAATCTGCAGTTTTGACAGCAAGGACTAAACCTGGAGCTGATTGTGGAAGTGGCCATGTGCTTTTGATATGCAAGATCAAGTAAAGCTTCAGAAAAAGATTAGAGGCACTCCAATATATGACATTAAAAATAATTCACAAGATTGCTGCATTAAACTAGACAGATTTGCTGTTCTTGATACAGGAGATAAAGAGCCCAAAGAGGTATGAAATTACATCAAAACCATAATTAATGAAGCAGCTGAAAAAAACATTACAGATGAGTAAAAAAGCTAAGAAGTCATCTTGGATTTCAGAAGAAGATAAAGTGACAGGATAAAAAAGGCAAGCCAAAATTTCTGGTGATAGAGTGAAAGTATCACAAATGAACTGTGCGTTTCAATGCCAAGTTTGAAAAGATAAAGAACGATATCTCAAGGATATTTGTAAGAACATTGACTTTGAGCACGTAAAAAAGGAAAAACCAGACTAGATTTTCAGGATATTAAGAGATTGCAGCAGAAATTCCAACCTAGATCGGGGATGCTTAATCACTTCAGAACCGCCCGTCCACAAGGTACTGCGGACAGGCAGCCCGTACAGGCATAACGACATATGTTTCTTGATTCCCATTGTGATAAGACACAGCAGGATTTTGTCAGCAGGTCCAGGCCATTTATTAATAGCTGGGACCTGCTGATTGTCTGTGTCCAATCACAGCCGAGAGCCCTGTGTTGACGATCTGCACAGAGGGAACAATCTCTTTGGAGAAGAAACAAAGACTTTTTTAGTAAATCACAGCACATGATACACACATTAAAACTTGTTAGGCACATACTTAACCCCTTGATTACCCCCAAGATGTTAACCCCTTACCAGCCAGTGTCATTAATACAGTGTATAGTATTATCACTGATCACTGTATTTGGGTCACTGGTGGTGTCAGTCTGTTCCCATTCAGTGCCAGTCGCACTATCACAGTCCCACTATAAGTCGCTGATCACCGCCATTAGTAGTATAAAAAAAAAAGTTTCAGTTATTTTTACCAAAGACATGCAGCAGAATACATTTTTGGTCTACATTTTATAAATAAATTTTGATTTTAAAAATGTTTTATTGGATATGTTTTATAGCAGTTAAAAAAATAAAAATTTGTCTTTTTTCAAAATTCTCAGGTTTTTTTCGCTTATATAATGAAAAACCCAGTGGTGATCAAATACCACCAAAAGAAAGCTCCATATGTATGGAAAAAATGATATAAATATCATCTGAGTACAATGTTGCATGCCTGCACAATTAACAGGTAAAGTATCGCAGTGCTAAATGGCAAAAAAATTATCTGGTCATTAAGGGGGCAAAACCTTCTGGAGCTGAAGCGGTTAAGACTCACAGATTGATACTTAATGATCCAGAGTAATTTAAAAGGAGATTTAAAGATTATACTGAAAATGTATATAAGAAAAGCAGTGTGGATTACATTGTAAAAACTTAACCAGAAAGTGATGCAGAAGATGAACCAGATATCATAAAGGAAGAAGTCATACCAGCAATTAAATATTTATCAAACAATAAGTCACCAGGTATAAACTGTATCCCAACTGGGTTAATCAGAGGCTCCGAAAGTGTTATCATGGTCATTACTCAACTGTGTCAATGGATTTGGAAGGGCCAACCAACTGGAGAAGATCACTGTTCATTTCTACACTAAAGAAATGTGATGCCAAAGATTGCAACAACTGCAGAACAACTGCATTAATTCCAAATACCAGCAAAGTATTGCTGAAAATAAACCAATGAAGGATACAATCGTACATTGAGTAATAACTACCTGAAGCTCATGCTGGTTACAGAGAAGGCCGAGGAACAAGAGACATTATTGCCAATGTTAGATGGATATTAAAGAAGTGCAAAGAATGCCAAAAGACTGCATACTTTTGCTTCATTGAATACAGTAAAGCGCTTGATTGTGTGGCTCATGACAAATTGTGGAGGACTCTGTTGCAAATGGGAATATCTAAACACATAACTAATTTGGTCAAGAGTCTCTACAAAAATCAAGAAACTGCAGTTAGAATTGAATACTGCAACACTTACTGGTTTCCAACAACATGAGGAATCAGGCTGGGATCATACACTACTGTATACTGCCAAAAGTATTGGGACACCCCTCCAAATCATTGGATTCAGGTGTTCCAATCACCTCCAAGGCCACAGGTGTATAAAATCAAACACCTACGCATGCAGACTGCTTCTACAAACATTTGTGAAAGAATGGGTCATTCTCAGGAGCTCAGTGAATTCAAGCGTGGTACCTTAATAGGTTGCAACCTGTTCAGTCCATCCGTGAAATTTCCTTGCTACTATATATTCCACGGTCAACTGTTAGTGGTATTATAGCAAAGTGGCAAATGATAGCAAACTCAGCCATGAAGTGGTAGGCCACATAAAATGACAGAGCAGAGTCAGTGCATGTTGAAGCGCAGAAGTCGCCACCTGTCTGCACAGTCAATAGCTAAAGACCTTCAAACTTCGTGCGGCATTCAGATTGGCACAACAGTGCGTAGAGAGCTTCATGGAATAGGTTTCCATGGCCAAGGAGCTGCATCCAAGCCTTAGATCACCAAGTGCAATGCAAAGCGTTGGATGCAGTGGTGTAAAACACGCTGCACTGGACTCTAGAGCAGTGGAGATGTGTTCTCTGGCGTGACAAATCATGCTTCTGTCTGGCAATCTGATGAACGTGTCTGGGTTTTGCAGTTGCCAGGAGAATGGTACTTGCCTGACTACATTGTGCCAAGTGTAAAGTTTGGTGGAAGGGGGATTATGGTGTGAGGTTGGTTTTCAGGGGTTGGGCTTGGCCCCTTAGTTCCAGTGATAGAAACTCTTAAGGCATCAACATACCAAGACATTTTAGACCATTTCATGCTCCCAACTTTGTGGGGACAGTTTGTGCATAGCCCTTTCCTGTTCCAACATGACTGTGCACCAGTGTACAAAGCAAGATCCATAAAGATGGGGGGCACAGTCACAGATGGGGTGCTGCTTTTGTGTGAGTGCTGCGTTGATGGAATGCTAAGACGCAGTTGAACACAACAGTCTAATTCATGCCTTTTCTGCTTTTCACAGGTAATGCTGCTATCTCCTCTCCACTCCACTCCACTCTTAACTACAACAACGCATAGACTCCTGTTAATTTCAAAACTAATAGTGTATATATATTTTTGTCTATGTTGATTAGTTCTCACCTCTATTTGCACTCTTTTTTATGATTTGTAGTCTGTGTCTGGTCTGTTTGAGAAACATCCCCTCCTATTCATGTGATCCTTATCAGTTCCTGATTGGGGCAGAGAAGAGTGCTCATTTGACCATCTCCCTATAAATTTAGATCAGCTCATGGGGGGAGATCACTAATGGGGGGCACAGTCACAGATGGAGTGCTAAGACGCAGTTAAACACAGCAGTTTAACTAAAGCAGGATAACTCAAGCAGCAGGAAGATACAACAAGAAAATCTACTGCATGCTGGACGGACTGCAAGCAAACACCCTGGGAAACATCTCTTACAAGTCTGAGTCCCACTCCGTGTACCTTTTTAATATGTCCCTCTACTCCTCCTTTTCATATTACTTTCCTGCGTTCCCAAAATCTCACTTCTTCAGGACTGGAAGGCACGTGCACTTGTGTACATTCCGCTACCATGTTACTTTCCTCACCCTTCTTCTTCTCCTAACCTCTGGGGATATCTCCCCAAACCCTGGTCCTCCACTATTTTACACCCACACCAGGCATCCTCTTTCTTCCGGGAATAGCCGCAATCCCCTCAATTTAACATCAGTCCCCGAGCTCCCAAAAACCACCCTTCCTTTTTCATGTGCTCTCTGGAATGCCTGCTCTGTCTGTAATAAGCTCACCTCTGTCCATGACCTTTTTGTCTCCTGCTCCCTTAACCTATTAGCTATTACAGAACCCTGGCTCCAAGCAGCAGATTCTGCTTCTCCCACAGCACTTTCCTATGGAGGCCTCATCTGGACCCACTCACCCAGACCCAGTGGTCAGAAAGGTGGTAGGGTTGGTTTGCTTCTATCCCCACTGAGCACCTTTCAAGTCCTCCCTAACCTTCCCTCTCTATCCTTCTCTTCTTTCGAGACTCACTGCATCCGGCTGTTTTCTCCCATTTCTCTGAGGATTGCAGTGATCTATCGGCCTCCTGGACCGGTGTCCTGCTTTCTTGATGATTTCTCCGCCTGGCTACCCTACTTTCTCTTCTCTGAACTACCCACTATCATTCTCAGAGATTTTAACATCCCTATTAATGTCAACAACCCGGCTACATCCCATCTCTTCAACTTAACCTCATCTTTTGCATTAGCACAATGTATACGGTCCTCCACTCACTCTGATGGGAATACATTAGACCTTGTTTTCTCCCATCTTTGCAATCCCTACAACCTCACAAACACCCCCTTTCCTCTTTCTGATCACAATCTCATCACTGTCAAGGTCCTACCTTTTTACCAGAGGTTATGTTACTCCATGTGCTGGCATCCATCTTGGATTTCTGCAGAGCATGGTGGGAATCTTTTATGCCTTCAGGTCTCTGAGGTCCATCCCCCAGAGGGGTGTGGCTGATGACATATAAGCCTGTGTTCCGCACATGTTCTTTGCACTTGTGTCTTGTGTCTTTGTGTTGCTGTTACTCTGTTCTGACTCTCGTGACTTTCCTGGAATCTGACTCGGCTTGTGACCTGACCATTCTTTGTGTTCTCCTTTGATCTGACCCTCCGTTGCTGAACTCGGCTCGTGACCTGTGATTCTCGTCTGCTGTCCTGTACCATTTTTGTCTCGTTGTTGTTGACCCGGTCTGTCTGACTACTCTATTGTCTTTACCACTAGCTACACACCATTGGCGGCGGCCATTACTGCAGCTGGGGTGCCTCGGGGGCCGCGACCTGGTTCCTGGCTCCAGGGGCCCTGGTGAAGGGCAGCCTGGGACTTAGACTCCGCGCCCTGAGGGACTTCGGTCTGTGGGTGGTGGTTGTCGTCAGCCTGTGCGTTACATTGATATTAGGCCTGCCTGTCCATTTCCCAGCTCCTGCCCTGACAATCACCTTCACAGTGTCCTCGTCTTCAAACACCTATCCCTCCAAGCGGCAAACAATTACCCACAGAAACCTTCACAACTTGAACCCTGCTCCTTTCCACTCTGCAACTGACCAACTCTGTGACAGAATCTCTCCCCTGTCCTGCCCCAACCTGGCCACTGCTGTCTACAACAGTTCGCTTTCATCTGCATTAGACTCACTTGCTCCTCTAACAACACAAAGCATCGGGCCCCGAATGTTACAACCTTGGCAGACTGACGACACCAGAAATCTTAAACGACATAGTCGTGCGCTGAAGCGATTGTGGTGTAAAACCAAATCCCAGCAAGCATTCACCCTATATAAATCTGCTTTCTCAACATACAATTCCTCTCTTCATGCTGCCAAACAAGCCTACTTTGTCACTCTTATTAACACCTTGTCATCCAGTCCTCATCGTCTCTTCTCTACTTTTAACTCTCTACTTTCTCCACCTCCACCCAGTACCTCACTCACTGCTCACGAGATTGCAAATCATTTCAAAAACAAGATTGACACAATTCGTAGGGCCATAGCCACTGCACAGACATCCATCCCACTTAGCATACCTTATACTAAACCTCCCTCAACACTTTCCTCTTTTGACCTTGCTACTTGTCACAAACTCTCTAACGGTAGCTCTATGGGTCCACAGTCTGGGATTCCCCAGGGGCGCGGAGTCTAAGCCCCAGTCTGCTTGTTCACCAGAGCCCCTGATGGTGGGGATGGACTTGGAGCAGGCTGAGACCAGGTCGTGGCCCCCGGGTACACCCAACTGTAGTAGAGAGGACCGCTAGTGGAACGTAGCTGGGTAAGAGCCTGATGTGAAGAGGCAGGGAAGACCTGAGCGGTAAACGGATAGATCCGTGCAGGATGGATGGATGCGGACACACCGTGAAGCAAGTAGTGGAGTCAGACAGGCCGTAACTGTGGAGGCAGAACGGAATCAGAGCAGCAGGCAAAGGATAGTCGGGTCACAGTCCAAGTTCAGCAACAGGAGGTCAGACGATCAGGAGCAGGCAGAAGAGTGGTCCAGAGGCAAGCCAGGGGTCAGGGCAGGAGATGGTCAGCAGAAATCAGGAGCAGGCTGGGTTCGGCAACAAAGGTACACACACAGGATCAGAACACACGCAGAGGATAAAGACCATATGGCAACTTGGACATTGCAATGGCCAGTTTAAATAGCCTGCTCTGCGCTGTCATTGGTGCCAGGCGTGCACCCGTGTGCGCGAGTGCGCATGTGCGTCCGTGAATGTTGCCGTGGGCGCCCATGTCCTAGCTCACGCATGCTTGTCCGCATTGGGATTCCGCGCATGCGCAGATCTGTGCGCCGCGGCGAAGCTCTCAATCCCTGACATTGCCCCCCCCTTATGGGCAGCCTCCGGATGCCCAACTGACTCCTCTTTTGTGGATAGTTACGAAAAAATTCCTGAATTAGCCTTGTAGCATGGACATTCTGAGCTGGTTTCCAAGAATTTTCTTCTGGACCATAACCCTTCCACTTAATGAGGTACTGCGTCTGACCCCTCCTTTTCCTGCAGTCTACGACTGACTCGACCTCAAATTCCTCTTCCCCATCAATATCTATGGCCTCCGGGGGTCTTGACCTACGATCAGGAAAAGGATCTGGTGCTGCAGGCTTCAGTAGGGACACGTGAAAGATTGGGTGTATTTTGAAGGACTCTGGGAGCGCTAATTCGTAAGCAACAATATTAATTTTGCGTCTTACCCGGAAGGGGCCCACAAACTTGGGTGCCAATTTCCTTGACGGACATGCCATCTTCAGGTTGGTTGTAGCCAGCCAGACTTGGTCTCCTGGGTGCAGGATCAATTTTTCCCTTCTTCTTCTGTCAAAGGCCCTCTTGTTGTCTTCCTGGGCCTTCACAACTGCCTCCTGTAACACTTTGTTGTTAGATGCAAAAAAATTCAGTGTATCCTGAGCAGCGGGAACCAAGATCTCCGGGATCAGGTCAGGTAGGAAGGTAGGATGGAACCCGTAGTTGGCAAAAAATGGAGATTGCTTAGTGGCGGAATGACTTGCATTATTGTAGGCAAACTCTGCCAAGGGCAAGAGTGCCACCCAGTCATCCTGGAGAAAAGATGTGTAACATCTGAGGTATTGTTCTAAGGTTTGGTTGGTCCGTTCGGTTTGTCTGTTTGTTTGCGGATGGTACGCAGAAGAAAAGGACAACTTGACTTCCAATGTTTCGCATAGTGCCTTCCAGAACCTCAAGGTGAATTGTACCCCTCGGTCAGAAACAATATCTTTAGGAACTCCATGGAGCCTTACAATTTCCTTAATAAAGATCTGTGCAGTCTCAGGAGTAGCAGGTGTATTCTTTAATGGCAGGAAGTGGACCATTTTTGATAGACGATCCACCACCACGAAAATAGCAGTATGAAAAAAGTGGAAGTTCTACTATAAAGTCTATAGTTATCATTATCCAAGGCCTATCAGGTACTGGCAGGGGTCATAGTAAACCCCAAGCCTTGTTTTGGGTGGACTTATTTGGATTGCAGATGGTGCAAGTCCTCACGTATGCCTTGCAGTCCTTAACGCATGTTCTGGTGGCCGAATATGGCTGTGTCAGCTCCAATGTTTGGGAAACCCCAAAGTGACCTGCCAACGGGTGATCGTGGCAGTAACCCAGGACAAGCGTTTGTGCTTCCTCGGGTACCAAGATTTGCTCCGCTTTCCATAAGAGCCCCTCTCTGCTCTGTACCGTGACTCTGGGTGGACTGGGTGTTCCTACAGACGCTGTTGGTAATTTAGACAAGAGTTCGGATTGTAACAACAAGAAATTCCCTGCTGGCAGGATGGTGTCTGGCTTCGGAGATTCCTTGAATCCTCGAACATGCGTGAGAGCGCATCTGGTTTCGTGTTTTTAGACCCTGGCCTGTAAGTTATGTGAAAAACAAACCTGGAGAAAAACAGTGCCCATCTGCCTGGCGTGGTTTAAGGCGTTTAGCTGTTCTTACATATTCAAGATTCTTATGGTCTATATATCAAGATTGGATGCATGGCCCCCTCCAGCAAGTACCTCCATTCTTCCAATGCTGTCTTTATTGCCAAGAGTTCTCGGTCTCCGTCATAGTTCCTTTCTGCCGGAGTAATTTTTCTGGAAAAGAAGGCCACTGGATGCATAAGCTCCTTGAGGCCTTTCCTTTGTGAAAGGACCGCCCCCACTGCGTTTTCAGATGCATTCACCTCCAGAATATAAGGGAGAGAAGAGTCTGGATGACTTAAGATGGGTGCTGCTGTGAACAATTCTTTCAGGGTCTCAAAAGCAACCTGCGCCTCAGGGGTCCAATGGAAGCGAACCCCTAGCTTCATGAGCTGGGTAATAGGTGAAACGAGGCCTGAAAAGTACTTAATAAATTTTCGATAAAAATTAGCAAAGCCGATGAACCGCTGAATACCTTTCTTGTCTGAGGGTACCGGCCATTCCAAAATTGCGGAAATCTTCTGGGGATCCATGGCAATTCCTGCAGTAGAGATAATCAACCCCAGGAATGGAATGCTATGCTGCTCGAAACTACATTTCTCTGCCTTAGCGTAAAGCCCGTGCTGGCGAAGTCGCTCCAACACGCTCCTGACATGACCTCGGTGTACCTCCAGGGATGTGGAAAAAGTCAGAATGTCATCCAGGTAGATGACAACAAAAATATCCAAGTAATCTTTGAAAACATCATTAATAAAATGCTGGAACGTGGCAGGTGCGTTGCACAACCCAAATGGCATGACCAAATACTCGAAATGACCGAACCGAAGACATTCCACTCATCCCCTTCTCGTATGCAGACCAAGTTATATGCCCCTCTCAGATCCAATTTAGCAAAAATAGTGGCAGTTTTCAGTCTCTGAAACAGTTCAGGAACCAGAGGAAGGGGATAACGGTTCTTTACAGTGATTTTATTCAGTTCTCGATAGTCCACGCAAGGCCTCAAGGACTTATCCTTATTTTCCACAAAGAAAATTCCGGCTCCAGCTGGTGAAGTGGAGGGACGGATGAATTCCTTTTGGAGGTTCTTGTCAAAGTAATCTTTTAACACCTCTAATTCTCGCTCCGATAAAGGGAAGATTCGCCCGAATGAGATTTCAGATCCAGGAAGTAGATCAATCTGGCAGTCATAGGCTCGATGAGGAGGGAGAATGTCTGTCTGCTCCCCGCTTACTGAACACATCAAGGTAGCCATGGTAAACTGGGGGGATTACTTGAGACAGTTCTGCGTCAGAGTCCATGCAGAGTAGGGTCGGTGTGACCGAGGGTGTCATGGGTAAACGATGTTCCCGACAATAAGATGAAAGGAATTGGATTGACCCCGTCTTCCAGTCGATTTGAGGGTCATGCGCCTGTAGCTAAGTGAGTCCCAAAATGACAGGAAATAATGGAGAAGCGATGGCGTCCAAACGCAGAAACTCCTGATGGTGGTTGGCAACCGTAGTGCAGATTGGTGGGGTCTCTCTGTCTATCAGTCCGGATTTAATACGGGACCCATCGGCCAGGAAGATGTTCAATCCGTGTTCATTGGTCTGTAAAGGAATATGCTGATGGGCTGCAAAATTTAGATCTATGAAGCAGCTTCAGGCCCCTGAATCAATAATCAACGTCACCGACACAGTTCTTCCGGGAAGCTGGAATGAAATGGGCACAGCTAGATGAGTTGAGCTGTCGAGACAGGCTGGAGAAACAGCAGAAGAGACCGAGAGACACTTACTCAACTTAGCTGGACAGGAGCGCACATAATGACCCGCTTCTCCGCAATATAAGCAGAGGTTATTCATCCAACGTCTTTGGCGTTCCTCTGACGTTAATGATGGTCGTATTAATCCAAGTTGCATTGGCTCAGGTATATCTGTAGCCTCAGAATCCCGGTTCCTGACAGGAGGATTGGGCTGGAGTGGGAACCTAGGTAGCACCCATGTAGGCCTCTGGACTTGAGTGGACCTCTCTAGCCTATGTTCGCGCAGCCTACGGTCAATCTGAATGGCCAACATGATTAGGTCCTCCAAGGAGTCAGGTATGCCCACTCTAGCTAGCTCATCCTTAAGGGGTTCAGATAGGCCCAAGCGAAACTGATGATGTAGGGCTGCATCGTTCCATCGAGTATCGCCACTCCAGCGTCTGAAATCAGAAGCGTAATCCTCTGCTGCTCGGCGACCCTGTCGGAGTGCGTGTAAAGCTGCCTCAGTGGAAGTAGCCCACTGCGGGTCATCGTACAGCTGAGCCATCGCGTTGAAAAATGTTGTTACGGAATTCAGGTGTGGATGGCGAACTTCAAGCAGACGATGGGCCCAACCCTGAGGTTCACCTTTGCAGCAAGGAGATGATGAACCCCACCTTCACAGATTCTGAGAAGAAAGTACATGGCTGTAGATCGAAATACAGCTGACATGCATTTTGAAAAGCCCTGTATTTACTTCAATCCCCATTGAAACGTTCTGGCATAGGCACACGGGGTTCAGGTAGAGGTAATGTGACCAGTGTACTGGTGCGAGGTTCAGCAGAATCCCTGGCCAGGGAAGAAGCAGCCGGATCCGAAGATGTGGGAGCCGGTGAAGCTAGGGTCTGGATACGTTCTTCCAGGTGTGTATATCCCTCCTGTAATGTCTTAACGGCCTGGGTGAGTGCCGCCAGGTGATGACATATCTCATCCAAGGGAGAGGGTCCTATTCCAGGCTCGGCCATGGCCGTATGGTACTGTCACGAACTCTCTAACGGTAGCTCCCAGTCTGCTTGTTCACCAGAGCCCCTGATGGTGGGGATGGACTTGGAGCAGGCTGAGACCAGGTCGCGGCCCCCGGGTACACCCAACTGTAGTAGAGAGGACCGCTAGTGGAACGTAGCTGGGTAAGAGCCTGATGTGAAGAGGCAGGGAAGACCTGAGCGGTAAACGGATAGATCCGTGCAGGATGGATGGATGCGGACACACCGTGAAGCAAGTAGTGGAGTCAGACAGGCCGGGTCAGTAACTGTGGAGGCAGAACGGAATCAGAGCAGCAGGCAAAGGATAGTCGGGTCACAGGCCAAGTTCAGCAACAGGAGGTCAGACGATCAGAAGCAGGCAGAAGAGTGGTGCAGAGGCAAGCCAGGGGTCAGGACAGGAGACGGTCAGCAGAAATCAGGAGCAGGCTGGGTTCGGCAACAAAGGTACACACACAGGATCAGAACACAAGCAGAGGATAAAGACCATACGGCAACTTGGACATTGCAATGGCCAATTTAAATAGCCCGCCCTGCTCTGTCATTGGTGCCAGGTGCGCGCCCGTGTGCACGAGTGCGCATGCGTGGCCGTGAATGTTGACGCGGGCGCCTATGTCCTAGCGCCCGTACGCTTGTCCACTTCTGGATTCCGTGCATGCGCAGATCTGTGCGCCACGGCGAAGCTCTCGATCCCTGACACTACTACCAAAGAGGTCACTAAGATTTTCTCAGAAGCCCATCTTACTACCTGCCCCCTGGATCCTGTCCCCTCACAACTACTACGGTCACCCTCTTCTTCCATCCTATGCTCCCTCACTCACATCTGCAATCTTTCCCTCTCTACTGGTGCCTTCCCCTCCCCTCTAAAGCATGCGCACATCACTCCCATACTTAAAAAGCCCTCCCTGGACCCCACCAACCTGAACAACTTAAGACCCATCTCCCTGCTGCCATTTACCTCTAAACTCCTAGAACGTTTAGTCTACAATCCCCTGAGCTTCCACCTCACCGACAACAACCTTCTTGACCCTTTACAGTCTGGCTTTCGCTCACTACACTCCACTGAAACTGCCCTACTAAAACTCACTAATGATCTACTAACAGCTAAAACCAATGGCCACTACTCCGTACTCTTACTACTTGACCTCTCTGCGGCTTTTGATACGGTTGACCATCCCCTCCTCCTCAAAAAACTCCACTCTCTTGGTCTCAGAGACTCTGCTCTCTCCTGGTTCTCCTCCTACCTATAGATTCACTCCTAAACCTTGTGGACAGCATTCCCAGAAGAATTGAAGCTGTTCTAGCTGCAAAGGGTGGGATAACTCAATATTGAACCCTACGAACTAGGACTGGGATGCAATTAAATTTCATGTACATATAAAGATAGGCAGCCCAATACTTTTGGCAATATAGTGGATTGTCATCTTACCTGTTCAATCTATATGCTGAAGACATCTTGAGAAATGGAAATTTGGAAGAAAAGTCTGTCGGTATCAAAGTTGGCAGCCAAGGGGTGTGGCCAACATGGCGGATTTATCAGAAGTACCTGCCGTAGCTCTGCTGGTCAGTTATCCTTCTTTTCTCCTATCCTGGACCAAGTGGCTGTTGAGTGGCGGTACCCGAAATCTGGATCCCTTAAGTCTTCTGAGTACCAGAAAGGGGGTAAAAAACTTTGCCCTCCCCCGCTGCAGCAGTTGTGGTCAGCCCGAGTCCACCTGCACTTCTCCAAACAGAAAACAAGGAGGCTGCGGTCCCTGCACTGCCAGGCATTCCAGAGGTGATGATGGCTATTTCCACCTGCCAGGCAGCGTTGACTTCTAAGATTGAGGCGGTTCAGCTGAATGTTGGACTGCTCCACAAGGACCTTGATAAGATCAGTTCCCGGATCAACACTGCTGAACAGCGGGTTGGACTTGTGGAGGATGCGGTGGGGGAACATGTGGCCTCCCTCTGCTCCCTAACATAGCTTAGAGCCCTGGAGTACAGGGCGGAAAATGCGGAGAATCGCAGCAGACGAAACAACCTGTGGATAGTGGAACTCCTGGAAGGTGCTTACCCCAGTTTTTGTGGAAGAGCTGCTGAGATCTCTCTTGCCAATGGCCCATCTTTCTCCATACAGTGAAGGAAATAAGTATTTGATCCCCTGCTTATTTTAAATGTTTGCCCACTCACAAAGAAATGATCAGTCTAAAAATCGAATGGTAGGTGTATTGTAACACTGAGAAACAGAATAGCAACAAAAAATTCAAAAGAAATGCATGTGTAACAATTATGCACTGATTTGCATGTTCCTGAGGGAAATAAGTATTTGATTCCCTTCACAAAACATGACTTAGTACTTGGTGGCAAATCCCTTGTTGGCAATCACAGAGGTCAGACATTTCCTGTAGTTGGCCACCAGGTTTGCACACATCTCAGGAGGGATTTTGGCCCTCTCCAAGTCATTAAGGTTTGGTGGCTGACGTTTGGCAACTCGAACTTTCAGCTCCCTCCACAGATTTGATGGTACATTGCCCCGTCCATCGTCCCTTTTGATGCGGTGCAGTTGTCCTGTCCCCTTGGCAGAAAAACACCACCAAAGCAGAATGTTTCCACCACCATGTTTGACAGTTGGGATGGTGTTCTTGGGGTCATAGGCAGCATTCCTCCTCCAAACAGGGCAAGTTGAGTTGATGCCAAAGAGCTCGATTTTGGTCTCAACCAGTCCTCCCCTGCATCAATCAGATGTTCAGTGGCAAACTTCAGATGGGCCTGGACATGTGCTTTCTTGAGCAGAGGGACCTTGCGGGCACTGCAGGATTTCAATCCTTGTCGGCATGTGTTACCAATTGTTTTCTTGGTGACTGTGGTCCCAGCTGCCTGGAGATCTTTGACAAGATCCTCAGGTGTAGTTTCTGGGATGATTCCTCACTGTTCTCATGATCATTGACACTCCACGAGGTGAGATCTTGCATGGTGCACCAGACTTAGGGAGACCGACAGTTGTTTTGTGTTTATTCCATTTGCGAATGATTGAACCAACAGTTGTCACCTTCTCACCAAGCTGCTTGGCGATTGTTTTGTAGATCAGTTCAGCCTTGTGTACATCTACAATCTTGTCCCTGACATCCTTGGACAGCTCTTTGGTCTTTGCCATGGTGGAGAGTTTGGAATCTGATTGATTGCTCCTGTGGACAGGTGTCTTTTATGCAGGTAACAAAATGAGATTAGCAGCACTCCCTTTTAAGAGACTGCTTCTAATCTCAGCTTGTTACCTGTATGAAAGACACCTGGTAGCCAGAAATCCTGCTGAATTATAGGGGATCAAATACTTATTTCCCTCATGAACACGCAAATCAGTGCATAATTTGTTAGACATGCATTTCTTTTGAATTCTTTGTTGCTATTCTGTCTCTCAGTGTTACAATACACCTACCATTCGATTTTTAGACTGATCATTTCTTTGTGAGTGGGCAAACATTCAAAATCAGCAGGGGATCAAATACTTATTTCCTTCACAGTATTTTACTGTATAGCGGGCACACCATGTGCCACTGAGGCCCAGACTGCAGGGTTCTTTGCACATTTATCCTGCGGCTGCTAAACTTTCGAGATCAGGATGAACTCCTATGGGCTGCTTGGGTGACAGGAGACCTGTCCTTCCATAACACTAGGCTGCTGTTATTTTCAGATTATATTGTGGAAACCCAGAAGCTGCGTAGGTCTTTTGACTCCATCAAAGCCACGATGAGATCCAAGGGCATCCAATACAGTGTGCTTTTTCCAACCAAACTGCGAGTGATTGATGGGGAGACTGAGTGCTTTTTTGCTACACCTAAGGATGCAGCAACCTGGCTGGAGTTGTTACCTATGCAAAGATTACTTTTCTTGCCCACCGCACAGGGAATTGTCATCTCAATCCAGTCTAGAACCTTTTACTCGACTTTCCAATGTATATTCTCTACCACTGGGATGTTCTCCTATGGACCACCAGGAGGCGTTGTCTCACACTTCATTATCTATAGTTGATTTGGTGCCTTGATGCCTACCTGTTGGGCCCTTAAGTGTGTACCCCTGGCTTAATCGAGCAGACTGTGACTCAAGTTACCCTGAATGTCTCAGCATCTCCTAGGAGAGGTGAAGTTGCTCCACTCCTTTTGGTTGGGGTCCGGACTTGTGACCACATCTTCCACCTAGTTTTGGCTCTTACGGGGCAAGTTTTGGGATATAAGCATCTCCCGGAGTTCCAGGTAAAGCGGGGTGGGGGGTGGGCCTTGTTTGGACTATTGTGGGTTTTAGAATGTGTTTTATACTTTTGTTTTGTTTTTAGTTCTTTTAATGGCATGTACATTCTATTGATGTGAGGCCGACTTTCGGGGCTGTAGTGCACCTATTATGTGGAAAGGGTATGTTTTCAGGGCGCGGGCCCCCCCCCCGCTCTTCCCCCAAGACTGCACCCCTCTGTGCCTTAATCCTTTTTAGCTATCTACCTTTACTACGATATGGCTCAGCTCTCTCTCATACCGTAGAATGTCCATGGCCTTAATTCAGCCGTAAAGAGGTCTCTGGTATTCTATTTTGGCAGACTCCATCCTCATATCTGTCTCCTTCAGGATCCCCAGCTCATGGGCTCCCATATATTGAGCTTAAAAAAGGCCTGGGTAGGTGCCCATTATCACACCACATATTCCAACTATGCAAGGGGAGTTTGTGTCTTGGTACACAGATCTTTGCCATTTCAGCTCTTGGAGGTTAAGATACTGTAGATCCGGGGGACAGATATGTGCTTTTACATGCTCTAATAGTGGACATTGCCTTCACGATAGTGGGTCTATACTTGCCTCCACCTGCTGATGTTACTCTTCCGAATACATTAATGCAATTGGTGGCTCAATATGATGTAGCTAATGTGCCCTCGTGGTACCTTGACAGGCTCCCGACCTCTATTACCTGGACCCAGGGCCTTTCCCAGTGGGCTTCTTCTTTTGCCTTGATTGATTTGTGGCAGAATTCTTATACTTCTGACCATGAATATATGTGTAATTCTGTCACTCACTGATCTCTGTCTTGTATAGACCTGGTGTTTGCCTCCTGCTCTGTCTGGCGGTGCGTGATCTCAGCTGAGATCCTGGCCAAGGGTATCTCAGATCATGCCCTGGTCATGATTTCCCTGCGGTTGACAGCAGCCGGGCGTCAGGGCCTGTGAAGGCCGTCTAGATTCTGGATCATTGACCCATCGGTTCAAGAATCTATCCCTGAGGCCCTTTGTGAATTTTGGTTGCATAATGAAGACTCTGCTGGTCCTCTGATAGTGTGGAACGCATTTAAGACCTTGCTTAGGGGACAGGTATACTTCTTGCATAGCAAATGTGAAGAGATATTCTGTGCAGTCTCTGGAGCAGCCGGAGGTCGATATGTGGCAACGAGAGGCGGACTATATTTCTCATCCTGACGATAACCACTATGTATCCTGGCAATGAGCCCTAAGAGATATCACTACTCAAAGTCGGCCTAACAAATCCCTACTTTTCACAGTGCAGAAGGTGTTTGAATATGGGGACAAGAATGGTAGACATCTGAGTTTCCTTACCTTGACTCGGAGGCGAGAGACAGACTAGACCATGTTATTTCCCTTCAGGAGGTGCAGGTGGCGTTGGGCCATATGCAATCGAAGGAAGGCCTCTGGTGTTGTTGGGATACCCATCAAATTTCACTCCCTTTATGAGGAGCTGTTGGCGCCCAGGTTCATTTCCCTTCTTGCTCAGTTTACCTCCCTGGGATCTCTCCCAGAATCTATGTCTGAGGCCCTTATAGTGTTGGTGCCCGAACCTTGCAAGGATTCTGAAGATTGTGCTTCTTATAATGTGGTGGCACTCGAGTCATAGCCTCTTTAGATGGGTAAAAGATCTTTTGACTCAGTTGAGTGGGTGTTCCTTTGGGCGGTACTGCATAGATTTGGGTTTGGACCTCAGTTTTTTAATAATCTGGGTATGCTTTATAATGCTCTCTGAGCTAGGATCAGAACCAATTACTAGAGATGAGCGAAGTATTCAAAAATTCGATTCGGCTGATTCGGCGAATTCGAGGAATAAATTCGATTCGAGGCGAATATATTCGCTGCGAATTTAACTTATAAAAGGGTGTTTCTAGGCTTCAGAGAGCCTTTATATTAGTGCAGAACACTGTACCTTTAATTTAAATGCCCTTGGAGTCTGCTGGGGAAGAGAAATAATACTGTCAGTCAGTATGACATGCAGATGAGTGCCGTCGATCTTAGAATCACCGCACACTTCACTCATTTGGGCAGCCACGGGGCCAAAACCAGAGTGTGGAGCCACAGTGTGGCGGTGGAGGCAGCAGCAATGGGAGGCCATACAGCACCCTATGACAAAAATGGAACCCACCAGCAGTGTGAGGAGACCTGAAAGTGGCACATGGCAGAGTGTGGCGATGGAGACAGCAGCAATGGGAGGCCGTACAGGAACCCATGACACACTCTGGACCTGGCAGCAGCATGAGGAGGCGGTACAGGGGCCCATGACAGATTACGGGCCTGGCAGCAGCATGAGGAGTCGGTACGGGGGCCCATGGCAGATTACAGGCCTGGCAGCAGCAATGGGAGGCCATACAGCACCCTATGACAAAATGGAACCCACCAGCAGTGTGAGGAGACCTGAAAGTGGCACATGGCAGAGTGTGGCGATGGAGACAGCAGCAATGGGAGGCCGTACAGGGACCCATGACACACTCTGGACCTGGCAGCAGCATGAGGAGGTGGTACGGGGGCCCATGGCAGATTACGGGCCTGGCAGCAGCAATGGGAGGCCCGTAATCTGCCAGCACCCTATGACAAAATGGAACCCACCAGCAGTGTGAGGAGACCTGAAAGTGGCACATGGCAGAGTGTGGCGATGGAGACAGCAGCAATGGGAGGCCGTACAGGGACCCATGACACACTCTGGACCTGGCAGCAGCATGAGGAGGCGGTACAGGGGCCCATGGCAGATTACGGGCCTGGCAGCAGCAATGGGAGGCCCGTAATCTGCCAGCACCCTATGACAAAATGGAACCCACCAGCAGTGTGAGGACACCTGAAAGTGGCACATGTTTGGGGCATGATTCATGGCGGATTTAGTCAGTTGTGTCAGGAACTGGTGGTTTGAAATCCAGACTAATCCACGCCTGATTCATTTTCACAAACGTGAGTCTCTCCACACTTTGGGTGGACAGTCGTGTCCTCCGCGGAGTTACAATACCTCCTGCCGCACTAAACACGCGCTCCGATGCCACGCTACTGGCCGGGCATGACAGCCTTTCAAGGGCAAATTCAGCTAGTTGGGGCCAAAGGTCAAGTTTCGTTGCCCAGTAGTCAAGGGGATTGTCTACCTCGGTTGGCAGGGTGCTGTCCAAGTAGGCCCAAGCCTGTTGTTTGAGGTCCTGCTCCAGGTCCACCTGATGCTGCTGCTGCTGCTGCTGCGGCTGGTTAGTAGTTTCCTCACTGCGCTGGTGAAGAAAGCTACTCATCATCGACTGCAGACTGAGGCAGCCGCTGCTGGTGGAGCTGCCACTGCTCCTACCACCCCACTCCTCCCCTGCTGCCATGGCAGCGGAACGCGAGCGCACAGGGCCCACAGTGTCTGAGGATGGACGTTGGCGCAGAAAGGCAGAGACCAACTGACTACATAGGTGGTTTTTATAGTACTTTATTTTGGCCTCCCTCTCAGCAGGTGTGAAAAAGGCCACCATTTTTGAACGGTAGCGAGGGTCCAACAAGGTGGACAGCCAAAAGTCATCCCTCTGTCTGATGGTTATTATTCGGCTGTCGCTACGCAAGCAACCGAGCATGCTATGGGCCATTTGTGCCAAGGAATGCGAGGGACTCCCTGCCTCCATCTCCACAGCATACTGCCACGGTGCGTCTGGGTCCTCTGTCTCCTCCTCCTCCTCCTCTACCAGATGCTCCTGCTCCTCCACTCCTGTCCGCTGAGTGGAAAAACCACCCATTTCACTCAATAATTCCTGAGCACCAATGTCCTCCTCTACCTCCTCCTCTTCTTCCTGTCCTGCCCCCACAGGGGTCATGTGGCGTTGAGATCTGTGCGCCACGTCTACCGCACCCTGACCAGCCATTGTTAACAGCATTTGTTCCAGGACGTGCAACAGAGGAATGACGTCGTTCATCCCATAGTCCTGCCGACTCACGAATAGCGTGGCCTCCTCAAAGGGCCTGAGCAAGCGGCAGGTGTCACGCATGAGCTGCCAATGGCTGACATCTAAGTTACACAGGGGAGTACCTTTATCCGCTTGTAACATCAGGAAATCGGTGATGGCCTTTCGCTGTTCGTAAAGGCGGTCTAACATATGTAGGGTTGAATTCCACCTTGTTGCAACGTCACAGCATGAGGAGTCGGTACGGGGGCCCATGGCAGATTACGGGCCTGGCAGCAGCAATGGGAGGCCCATAATCTGCCAGCACCCATGAAAAAATGGAACCCACCAGCAGTGTGAGGAGACCTGAAAGTGGCACATGGCAGAGTGTGGCGATGGAGACAGCAGCAATGGGAGGCCGTACAGGGACCCATGAGAGACTCTGGACCTGGCAGCAGCATGAGGAGGCGGTACGGGGGCCCATGGCAGATTACGGGCCTGGCAGCAGCAATGGGAGGCCCGTAATCTGCCAGCACCCTATGACAAAATGGACAGCACCAGCAGTGTGAGGAGACCTGAAAGTGGCACATGGCAGAGTGTGGCGATGGAGACAGCAGCAATGGGAGGCCGTACAGGGACCCATGAGACACTGTGGACCTGGCAGCAGCATGAGGAGGTGGTTCAGGGGCCCATGGCAGATTACAGGCCTGGCAGCAGCAATGGGAGGCCCGTAATCTGCCAGCACCCTATGACAAAATGGAACACACCAGCAGTGTGAGGAGACCTGAAAGTAGCACATGGCAGAGTGTGGCGATGGAGACAGCAGCAATGGGAGGCCGTACAGGGACCCATGAGACACTGTGGACCTGGCAGCAGCATGAGGAGGCGGTACGGGGGCCCATGGCAGATTACGGGCCTGGCAGCAGCAATGGGAGGCCCGTAATCTGCCAGCACCCAAATGACAAAATGGAACCCACCAGCAGTGTGAGGAGACCTGAAAGTGGCACATGGCAGAGTGTGGCGATGGAGACAGCAGCAATGGGAGGCCGTACAGGGACCCATGAGACACTGTGGACCTGGCAGCAGCATGAGGAGGCGGTACGGGGGCCCATGGCAGATTACAGGCCTGGCAGCAGCAATGGGAGGCCCGTAATCTGCCAGCACCCTATGACAAAATGGACAGCACCAGCAGTGTGAGGAGACCTGAAAGTGGCACATGGCAGAGTGTGGCAATGGAGACAGCAGCAATGGGAGGCCGTACAGGGACCCATGAGAGACTCTGGACCTGGCAGCAGCATGAGGAGGCGGTACAGGGGCCCATGGCAGATTACGGGCCTGGAAGCAGCAATGGGAGGCCCGTAATCTGCCAGCACCCTATGACAAAATGGAACACACCAGCAGTGTGAGGAGACCTGAAAGTGGCACATGGCAGAGTGTGGCAATGGAGACAGCAGCAATGGGAGGCCGTACAGGGACCCATGAAAGACTCTGGACCTGGCAGCAGCATGAGGAGGCGGTACGGGGGCCCATGGCAGATTACGGGCCTGGCAGCAGCAATGGGAGGCCCGTAATCTGCCAGCACCCTATGACAAAATGGAACACACCAGCAGTGTGAGGAGACCTGAAAGTGGCACATGGCAGAGTGTGGCAATGGAGACAGCAGCAATGGGAGGCCGTACAGGGACCCATGAGAGACTCTGGACCTGGCAGCAGCATGAGGAGGCGGTACGGGGGCCCATGGCAGATTACGGGCCTGGCAGCAGCAATGGGAGGCCCGTAATCTGCCAGCACCCTATGACAAAATGGAACACACCAGCAGTGTGAGGAGACCTGAAAGTGGCACATGGTAGAGTGTGGCAATGGAGACAGCAGCAATGGGAGGCCGTACAGGGACCCATGAGAGACTCTGGACCTGGCAGCAGCATGAGGAGGCGGTACGGGGGCCCATGGCAGATTACGGGCCTGGCAGCAGCAATGGGAGGCCCATAATCTGCCAGCACCCTATGACAAAATGGAACACACCAGCAGTGTGAGGAGACCTGAAAGTGGCACATGGCAGAGTGTGGCGATGGAGACAGCAGCAATGGGAGGCCGTACAGGGACCCATGACACACTCTGGACCTGGCAGCAGCATGAGGAGGCAGGCAGAACCGCCGTATCTTTATCACGGTTTTCCCAGGCCACCAAATGGCGACGCTGCATATGCTGACGCAACACTGTAGTCCCAACATGGGCCCCCTGGCCACGCTTGACTTTCTGGCCACATAGTCGATGTAAGGGACCGCCCGGCGGTACTACTAGCACTCCACTGAATAGGCGTCCCCAGCGCACGGAGTCTAAGTCCCAGGGTGCTTGTTCACCAGGGCCCCTGATGGTGGGGATGGACTTGGAGCTCCCTGAGACCAGGTCGTGACTACCGGGTGCGTCCGTCAGTGGTAGTAGTATGCGCAAGGGGCTCCCACGGGGAAGAGTCTGATGTGAGGAGGTCAGAAGACCCCACTGCACGGGATGGATGGATGGATGAGCAGGGTCAGACGGGCCGGGTTGGTAACAGAGAGGGCGGCAAGGTACAAGGCAGCGGGCATAGAATGGTCGGGTCACACGCCAGGTCAGCAACAGCAGGTCAAATCCAATAGGGGGCATTCAGGAGAGAGGTCAGGCAAAGCAAGGGTCAGAACAGGAGAAAACAGCAAGGTCAGGTACAATCCGGGTCAATAACTTACAGGGTACAGGTTCACAGGATTCAGAATGCAGGAAAGACCAGAAGGCACTGAATGACAGCTCAGGGTCGTTTAAATATCCCGCCCTGCGCTGCCATTGGTGCCCAGCGGGCGGCCGCGGCTTCTACTGCGCATGCGCGAACTCGAACGCCGCGGCCGGCCCGGAATCAGTGCTCGAGTCCCTGCGCCGGGCGGCATACTGCGCCTGCGCCGGGACCAACGCGGCGGGGATCGAGGGGATCCCTGACATTGCCCCCCCCCACGGGCAACCTCCGGATGCCCACCCGATCTCTCCACCACGGGTGATCGCGAAAGAACCTCCGGACAAGTCTGGGTGCATGGACATTATGGGCTGGTTCCCAAGAATTGTCCTCAGGACCATAGCCCTTCCATTTGATAAGGAATTGGGTCTGGCCTCCCCTCCTTCGACACTTCAGGATAGTTTCAACCTCAAATTCTTCTTCTCCTTCGACCGTTACCGCTTCCGGGGGTCTAGATTCCCGGTCAGGGAAGGCGTCTGGGACCACAGGCTTCAGAAGGGATACATGAAAGACCGGGTGGATCTTGAGCGTGTCAGGGAGGGCGAGTTCATAGGCTACTTCGTTAACCATCCGTTTAATGCAGAAGGGGCCTATGAATTTGGGTCCCAACTTCTTTGACGGGCAAAGCATCTTTAGATTGGACGTCGCCAGCCAAACCTTCTCCCCAGGCCGCAATACCAGATCTCCTCTCCGTTTCCTGTTGAATGCTTTCCTGTAGTTTTCCTGGGCCCGACTGATGGCCACTTGAAGCTTCTTATTGTTCGCAGCGAAGAACGTTACCACATCTTGTGTTGCTGGTACTGGGCATTCCGACACCAAATCCGGGAGGAAGACTGGGTGAAAGCCATAGTTGGCGAAGAACGGGGACTGCCCTGTGGCTGAGTGGCGGGCGTTGTTATACGCAAATTCTGCTAAAGGAAGAAGTGGCAGCCAGTCATCTTGAGTAAACGAGGTATAGCATCTTAAATATTGCTCTAAGGTCTGATTGGTCCTTTCGGTTTGACCGTTAGTTTGAGGGTGGAACGCAGAAGAGAGAGATAATTTGATGTCCAGGGCTTTGCACAGTGCTCTCCAGAATCTGGACGTGAACTGGACCCCTCGGTCCGAGACAATGTCTTCGGGGACCCCATGCAACCTGACTACCTCACGAATGAAGACTCGCGCGGTCTCGGCCGCCGAGGGGGTCTTCTTCAACGGGATGAAGTGGGACATCTTGGACAAGCGGTCCACGACTACCAGGATTGCCGTGTGGTCTCGGGATGGCGGAAGCTCGACTATAAAGTCCAGTGAGATCTTTTGCCAAGGCCGTTCAGGAATAGGTAAGGGTCGCAGCAGACCCCAAACCTTGTTTCTTGAGGGCTTGTTCTTCTGGCAGGTGACACAGGACCTGACATAGCCCTTACAATCTTTAGCCATGTCTGGCCACCAGAATGAGCGTCGGAGAAGTTCCAGGGTCTTTTCTGGGCCAAAGTGCCCCGCCATTGGGTGGTCGTGGCAATGCCCCAAGACCAGGGTTCGAGCTTCTTCCGGCACCACAATTCGATCTTCCCTCCATAGGAGTCCCCCCTTGTTCTGGAGCGGCCCTCCGCCTGGGGTAGAGAATTTTGTGGATGCCTCCATTAGCCTGGAACGAAGGTCCGACTGAAGGACCAAGAAGTTACCCGAGGACAGGATGGTGTCAGGTACTGGGGTCTCCTTGGCGTCTTCGTACATCCGTGATAACGCATCCGGCTTAGTGTTCTTTGATCCCGGCCGGTACGTAATATGGAAGTTGAATCTTGAAAAGAATAGTGCCCATCTCGCCTGTCGCGGGCGTAGACGCTTGGCAGTTCTCAGATACTCTAAGTTCTTATGGTCAGTAAATATTAAGATAGGGTGCACCGCACCTTCCAGCAGGTACCTACATTCCTCTAACGCCGTTTTGATCGCTAGTAGCTCACGGTCACCGATATCATAGTTCCTCTCCGCTGGGGTCAGCTTCCGTGAGAAGAACGCTACCGGGTGGAGCAGTTCCTTGGTGCCTTTTCGTTGGGAGAGGATGGAGCCTACCGCATTCTCCGATGCATCTACCTCCAAGATGTAGGGCAGAGCGGCGTCTGGGTGACCCAAAATGGGTGCCGAAGTGAACAGTTTCTTTAAGGCTTCGAAAGCTCCCTGCGCTTCTGGTGTCCATCTGAATCGGGTTCCCAGCTTGGTTAGCTGAGTAATGGGGGAGACCAGACCCGAGAAGTTCTTGATGAACTTCCGGTAAAAATTTGCAAAGCCGATGAATCGCTGGACGCCTTTCCTGTCTGTGGGTTCAGGCCAATCCAGTATTGCAGCGACCTTCTGGGGATCCATCGCGACCCCCGCGGTGGAGATAATCAGGCCCAAGAAGGCAATGCTGGATTGTTCAAAACAACATTTTTCTGCCTTGGCGTACAACCCATGCTGCCGCAACCGCCCCAATACTTTTGCTACATGTATTCTGTGTTCCCCCAGAGACGGGGAAAAAATCAGAATGTCGTCTAAATAAACGATCACAAAGACATCCAGAAAGTCCCTAAAAATATCATTTACAAAATGTTGAAACGTGGCCGGAGCATTACACAACCCGAACGGCATGACCAGATATTCAAAATGACCGAAGCGGGTACGGAAGGCCGTCTTCCACTCGTCCCCCTCCCTTATGCGAATCAAGTTGTACGCCCCCCTCAGATCCAGCTTGGTAAAAACTACTGCTGACTTTAAACTTTGGAACAGCTCAGGTACTAACGGTAGTGGGTAACGGTTTTTTATCGTGACCCTGTTTAATTCCCTGTAATCGATACATGGCCTTAAGGTTTTGTCCTTCTTTTCAACAAAGAAGATTCCCGCCCCCGCCGGTGAAGTGGAGTGGCGGATGAACCCCTTCTGGAGGCTGTCCTCGATATATTCCTTTAGGGCCCCCAATTCGGGCTCTGAAAGGGGGAAGATTCGCCCAAAAGGAATTTCTGAGCCGGGTAACAGGTCAATGGGGCAGTCATAAGGGCGGTGGGGGGGTAGAGTATCAGCTCCCCGTTTGCTGAACACATCTAGAAACCCATGGTAGGCCGCAGGGATTACTTGTTTTAATTCAGCTTCCCCCTCAGAGCACAGGAGGATTTGGGGGGTCCCCGGGCCCGAAGTGCGGCAGTATATTCGACAGTATGGGGAAGGGAACGTGATTACTCCGGTCTCCCAGTCAATCTGGGGGTTATGGGCCCGTAACCATGGGAGCCCCAGAATGACTGGGAAGAGGGGTGAAGCTATAGCATCCAGGCGGAGGAGTTCCTGGTGCTGGCCGGCAATGACAGTGGTGATGGAGGGGGTTTCCTGGTTCACTACCCCCGATTTTATTCGGGAACCGTCGGCCAAATAAATATTGAACCCCTTCTGTTTCAATTGAAGGGGAATACCCTGCTGGTGAGCAAAGTTAATATCCACGAAGCAGCTGCATGCCCCAGAGTCAATTATGGCCGATACTTCCACGGTCCTTTCTGGAAGCTGAAAGGAAAGGGGCACCACTAAGTATTGGGATGGACCAACATTGCCAAGGGATAAGGAAGAAGAGGTGCACTTACTCAGTTTCTGCGGGCAGGAACGCGCCATATGACCAGCTTCTCCGCAATAGAGGCACAGGTTCTGGGATCGTCTGCGCAGATGTTCCTCTGGGGATAGTTTAGGCCGTGCCAGGCCGAGCTGCATGGGTTCGGGGTTGTCTCCAGGTGGCCGGTTTTGGATGACTGGCCTAGGTGTTTGACTGGGACCCTGAAATGATCCCCAGGGATTTCCGTGACCCTGGCCGGACCTCTCAAACCTGCGTTCCCGCAGTCTACGGTCAATTTTAATGGTCAGTGCTATTAGGTCCTCTAAAGTCTCAGGTACCTCCACCCGGGCGAGCTCGTCTTTCAGGCCGTCTGATAGGCCAACACGGAACTGATGCAGGAGTGCGAACTCGTTCCAGCGAGTATCCCCCATCCACCGCCTAAATTCAGATGCGTACTCCTCCGCCGCTCGGCGGCCTTGCCGGAGTGTGTACAGAGTAGCTTCAGCAGAAGCTGCCCGCTGCGGGTCATCATAAAGGATGGCCATAGCATCAAAAAAACTGTCAACCGAACCAAGGTGAGGGTCATTTTTTCCCCGTAATCGATGGGCCCAGTCTTGGGGTTCACCCTGCAGGAGGGATATGACGAACCCCACCTTCACGGATTCAGTCACGAAGGTTTGGGGTTGTAGCTCAAAATAGAGGAGGCAGGACTCGCGGAATGATCTGAACCGAGTGCGGTCCCCGTGGAAACGTTCTGGTAAGGGTACTCGGGGGTCGGCCGCCGGGAGTGGTGCGGATGCCCCAGACACCAGCACAGGGACTGCTACAGCTGGAGGTGTGGGGACCGCGGCTTGTGGGGCAGGAACGGATATAGTGCAGGCCTGGAATTGAGTTTCAATCTGCTGACATCTATCCTGCAGGGCCGATACGGCCTGTGTCAAATTGGATAGGTGCCTGCAGATCTCCTCCAGCGGCGAGGGACCTCCTCTAGACTCAGTCATGGCTTTCTGGTACTGTAAGGGACCGCCCGGCGGTACTACTAGCACTCCACTGAATAGGCGTCCCCAGCGCACGGAGTCTAAGTCCCAGGGTGCTTGTTCACCAGGGCCCCTGATGGTGGGGATGGACTTGGAGCTCCCTGAGACCAGGTCGTGACTACCGGGTGCGTCCGTCAGTGGTAGTAGTATGCGCAAGGGGCTCCCACGGGGAAGAGTCTGATGTGAGGAGGTCAGAAGACCCCACTGCACGGGATGGATGGATGGATGAGCAGGGTCAGACGGGCCGGGTTGGTAACAGAGAGGGCGGCAAGGTACAAGGCAGCGGGCATAGAATGGTCGGGTCACACGCCAGGTCAGCAACAGCAGGTCAAATCCAATAGGGGGCATTCAGGAGAGAGGTCAGGCAAAGCAAGGGTCAGAACAGGAGAAAACAGCAAGGTCAGGTACAATCCGGGTCAATAACTTACAGGGTACAGGTTCACAGGATTCAGAATGCAGGAAAGACCAGAAGGCACTGAATGACAGCTCAGGGTCGTTTAAATATCCCGCCCTGCGCTGCCATTGGTGCCCAGCGGGCGGCCGCGGCTTCTACTGCGCATGCGCGAACTCGAACGCCGCGGCCGGCCCGGAATCAGTGCTCGAGTCCCTGCGCCGGGCGGCATACTGCGCCTGCGCCGGGACCAACGCGGCGGGGATCGAGGGGATCCCTGACAGTCGACATACGGCTACGTTTACTTCCTCGGGCGGCTTGACAAAAAATTGCCACACCGCCGAGTAGGAAACTTTGCCCCCGCTACTCCTCACTGGCTGACTGCTACTTCCTCCGTGCACACCGGCACCACTACTGGCCGTGGTGGTAGGCTGCAGTGGAGCTGGTGCTGTACTCCGTGGCCGTTTGCCTCTACTGACACTGCTGCGACCCTGCTGCCTCCTGGGCAACCCACCGACTGTTTTGCTCGCTACCAAGCTGGCACCCTCTTCTCCTGATGATGCGGAAGCAATAGCCTGATGACGACGAGGCTGCTAAGTGCGATCAGCCTCATCATCTTCAATTAGGGTCTCCGCCTCACTACTAGCCCCCTCGGCTGCGTGTGGGTCAGGAGACAGACCTGTCTCTAGACCGGCTACCGAGCCACTCTCCTCGCCAGTACTTCTTCGCCTGGCTGCTGAAGAGGCGGATGTCTCCCCCCGTTCCTGACCACCCTCTGTTAGCTCTTCCTCACTGTACAGTGGGGCTGAGCCCACAGCATGCGATACTTCGCTTGGTGAGGGAACACCAAAGGACAGGGGCAGGTAGAGGACACGTGATTTCAGTGGGCTTGCTCCCGGGCCATGCCAACTAACAGTTGTGTCTGACGTACCCACCGACCATTGGCTGTAGGTGTCAGAGGTGACCTGGGAAGAGGAAGACGACCGAGCCAACCAATCGATGACAGCAGGGTTGTCGGTGGAGACACGACCGCTGGATGACACCGGGAGCACTGGCCTCTGGCTGCGACTAGTGCTGCCTCGACCCCTTCCTCTGCTGCCATGTCTGCTCGCTCCTAAAACATTGCCTCCTCTGCCACTCCTCTGCGTGTTGTCTGACATACTCTTTAATTCAACGATTCTGTGTCCCTGAGTAACAATTCTGTGTCCCTCAGTAACAATTCTGTGTCTGTCCCTGAGTAACAATTCTGTGTCCCTGAGTAACAATTCTGTGTCCCTGAGTAACAATTCTGTGTCCCTCAGTAACAATTCTGTGTCCCTCAGTAACAATTCTGTGTCTGTCCCTCAGTAACAATTTTGTGTCCCTGAGTAACAATTCTGTGTCCCTGAGTAACAATTCTGTGTCCCTCAGTAACAATTCTGTGTCCCTCAGTAACAATTCTGTGTCCCTCAGTAACAATTCTGTGTCCCTCAGTAACAATTCTGTGTCCCTCAGTAACAATTCTGTGTCCCCGAGTAACAATTCTGTGTCCCCGAGTAACGATTCTGTGTCCCCGAGTAACGATTCTGTGTCCCTGAGTAACGATTCTGTGTCCCTCAGTAACGATTCTGTGTCCCTCAGTAACGATTCTGTGTCCCTCAGTAACGATTCTGTGTCCCTCAGTAACAATTCTGTGTCCCTCAGTAACAATTCTGTGTCCCTGAGTAACAATTCTGTGTCTGTCCCTGAGTAACAATTCTGTGTCCCTCAGTAACAATTCTGTGTCTGTCCCTGAGTAACAATTCTGTGTCCCTCAGTAACAATTCTGTGTCCCTGAGTAACAATTCTGTGTCCCTGAGTAACAATTCTGTGTCCCTCAGTAACAATTCTGTGTCTGTCCCTGAGTAACAATTCTGTGTCCCTCAGTAACAATTCTGTGTCCCTCAGTAACAATTCTGTGTCTGTCCCTGAGTAACAATTCTGTGTCCCTGAGTAACAATTCTGTGTCCCTCAGTAACAATTCTGTGTCCCTGAGTAACAATTCTGTGTCTGTCCCTCAGTAACAATTCTGTGTCGTTGAGTAACAATTCTGTGTCCCTGAGTAACAATTCTGTGTCCCTCAGTAACAATTCTGTGTCTGTCCCTGAGTAACAATTCCGTGTCCCTCAGTAACAATTCTGTGTCCCTCAGTAACAATTCTGTGTCCCTCAGTAACAATTCTGTGTCTGTCCCTGAGTAACAATTCTGTGGCCCTGAGTAACAATTCTGTGTCCCTGAGTAACGGTTCTGTGTCCCTAAGTAACGATTGTGTGTCCCTAAGTAACGGTTCTGTGCCCCTAAGTAACGGTTCTGTGTCCCTAATACAGAGAGGTCTGTCTCTCTTGAATGACCAGAGGCAAATGGAGAATTGTAAGATGGCCGCAATTTATAGCTCCACCATTACACAGTGCTGGCTGGCTGGCTGCTGATTGGCTAATGCGATCACATGTCATGAATGAATGCATTATGGGTCAGCGCGCCTTGTCTGCGCGCCTTCCCAGAGATCCCCGCTCCGTCGCCGCACATGTCGCCGCCATTTTTGGAAAAATTTCGATTCGCGCATCCGAAATCGAAATTTTCCTAATATTCGAAACGAATTCCACTTCGCCGAGTTCGATTCGCTCATCTCTACCAATGACCATTTGTCTGACTTTTTTTTTTTCCCTTGAGCAGAGAGATTCGGCAGTGGTGTCCCCTCTCGCTGGCTCTTTTTGCTCTGGCATTGGAGCCATTAGCTATTCCGGTGCGAAGTTCCTGGTCCATTGAACGCCTGCAGGTTGGTCCATTGGAGGAGGAAACTTTGCTCTATGCTGATGACACTTTGCTGTATTTACATAATGCAAATTCTTCTCCACGAGCTGGGATTCGCATCAACTGCTCCAAATCAGTCCTTTTTCCTCTCTATCCCCAAGCTAGGAATTCTGCGGCTTCTACCTTGTTGCTGTGGGCTGATGAATTCAAATATTTAGGCATATGGGTCATTCAGGATTTTCAGAGCTTTTATAGCTTGAACCTCCACCTCTTACTGTTACAGCTGAGGAAGCGGTGCACCACCTGGTCAGCCTTGCCACTAAATCTGTTGGGCCGCATAAATATTCTCAAAATTATCTACCTCCCCAAATTCAATTATGATTTTTGTAATTGCACTGTTTGAATAACTGGTACTTTCTTTGGGGAGGGGCCCCCCCCTCACTTGGCGAGGTCCACCCTCCAGTTGCCGGTAAGTTGTGTAGGCTTGGTGGTACCCGATTTTCTGGTCTATTATTGGTCAGCTAGTCACTGTACGATGAACCAGCAAACAGAAATGCTCCTGTGCTTGGGGATGGACTCGATGCAGGCTACAACCACATAAGGAATGTCCTGGAACATGCACACCTTGCTGCCCTCAAATGGACTGGGGAAATCCAAATATACTGAATGAGGAAAGAAAAAACAGAGGGCACACAGGCCTAGTGCATTACCATAAAAAATGTTTAATAAAAAATAAAGTATGTGTTGTACTCACAAACGACAATATAGTCAAGGCACATCATAAAGAACAGCTGGGTCAACACCGCGCTGAGTAACAGTCCGCAATAGGGAGTATAGACATCCAAAAGACTGACGCGTTTCGAGGACTGACAAGAGGCAAGTCCTCGAAACGAGCCAACCTTTTGGATGTCAGTACTCCCTATTGCGGACTGTTACTCAGCGTGGTGTTGACCCAGCTGTTCTTTATGATGTGCCTTGACTATATTGTCATTTGTGAGTACAACACATACTTTATTTTTTATTAAACATTTTTTATGGTAATGCACTAGGCCTTTTCCCCCCCTTTGTTTTTTCTTTCCTCATTCAGTCACTGTACGATGGTGGTTCACCTGATCTCGGGCTAATGATGCGGTATGTTTCGAAGCAGCCCTACTGGGTTCCGTTATAGAGTAATCTTGTATATAGAGGCCCTAGAGTTTATGCCTCCCTTCCACTCCCTACAAAAGTCACACTTCGTGTCTACACTGCAGCTAGGAAATGTATTCTGCAGCCTCATCAGTGCTCCCTTTATTGCCCCTTGTGGGGCAATCCGACTCTATTTTACTTCAGACAGCTACCTGACCCCCAGGTGTGGGCATGTCATGGTATCACATTGGTTGGACATCATGCCTATGGGTACCTTGCTATCATTAAGGGATCTCTCCTGTAAACACAGATTACCTGGGTGGATGTACTTTAGATACTACCAATTGCGCCATGCATGGCCAGAACCCCCCCCCCCCCCCCCCGACTGGAGACTGACCCGATAGAGCACCTTCTTGTGCAGGAGTCCCTTTCTAAACCTTTGTAGCAAACTTGCACATCAGAGATGGACGCAGATTCCCCCTTTTATTAAAAGTATTCATTTATTCTTCATTCTCCTTCCCCTCCCTTTCTGAGAGGCACCGTGACAGATGTGTGTGTGTTAAAAGTGTCACAGGCAAGATCCCAGCAGGGAGCCACATGGCACAGCTCTGCCCAAGAACCTGTGGAATCTCTCACCTCGTAACAAAGATAAGGCAGCTTTTCCTAGGAATTGAAAGAGGTCTTAACCTCATAAAACCTAGCAGCGTAGGTGACAGGATAAAATTGATTTGAGAAATGTTCATTTAATTCTATGTCTCATATCTTGGAATATGAGAGACATACATAAAAACCGGGCACCTCGTCAGATGGCCCCTGCGCAGACTAACATTTTGATGGGTCACACGCCCACCTCAGATCATCAGGGGAGCCAGAACATAGAACTCTTACACCGTGTAACGTACAATTTCATAATTCATATCTAAATGATCCTTAGACTTATTTGCAGAATAAAATACCCGCGGGAAGGTTGTCGCTTGTGCAGATGGGAAGTTATAAGCCAGAATATGAATTATGAAAGATGCTGGTTCTGATTTTGGGTTCCGTCTGCCAGTCCCTCCCTAAACAGAGTATTGGTCAGTTACTCAGAGCCACCCCCCTGCTGGGGGACTTTAAAAAACAGGCTAGCAGGCCTAAAGAGTAGTTAAAAGTCTTCTCCCAATTTTAACATCAACATCCCACCTGGGGAGACCCTTTCGCTCTGCAGCTTGGATCTGCTTACATCAAAGGCTTAAATGGCAAGTAACTTAACCCTTTAACTTCTCCCTGTTATCTCTTTGCAGTGCTATGGTTCTTTGTGTGTGTGTGTGTGTGTGTGTGTGTGTGTGCATATATATATCTTAGTTACATCTTTTTCTGTAAATATTTTATTGCACCTGTTTGACTCTTTTAGTGAAAGGAATTTGTGCTTCTACTCACCACTGATAGAATTTGGTTTCCTGTTGAGCTCAAGAGACTGTGTTCTGGAAAGAAGAAATTAGCATGCACACACAGGTTTCCAGAAGACAATCTGAATCTTTATTCGTAGATTCTCCTTCTTATATTGTAACAAAGAAAACCATACAATAGGATTTCGCTGGATACTTGTCAAGGCTGTGAACGTGAGATTTTTCAGACCTTGAAATCAGTTAAAAGTAACCAACAGTTATTTTCCCATGGGACAGAAGTATTTGACTTTTAACTATAACATAGCAGAAACAGGTGCTGTTAGTACAAAAAAATAATTGGTTAGTTTTCATGCCTTGAGCAGAACTAGATTTAAAAGAATACATGAGTGCAGGCCTATAGCACATAACTGACAAACAACTATACATTTAATTATCTAAACAATATAAGATGAGAAAATGGAGGGCGATGAACATACATTTTCCTTCTATCCCCTCTTAAATCATTATTTACATATATGATTTTTATTCCCCCTTATACAACATAGTTCTTTTTTTGCTTCTTTCTGTATTTGGCTAGATAACTGTGATACTCCTTAGGTTTTGGGTTCAGTGGGGCAGTTTGTTCTTGGATCTCTTCCTCATACATAGTCATAACTATACCTTTGTTCATAAGCCTCTTTATACAGGGAATCACACAACACACTATCAGGGCTATGAGTATCAGGGTGACTACAATAATCACTAATATTTGTTATAATACTTGTGTCCATCCCTTGAGCCACCCAAAATATTGATCCCTGAATTCCTTTTCAACTCTTCTGACAGATCAGTTTTTTATAGCCATAGTGACCTTACCATTTGGTTCCGTGTTGTCTGGGATGTAGGTACAGAAAGTACTGGTTCTTTTTACCATTGCACACACACCACCCTTTTCTGCAAGCATCATATCTAAAGCCATATGATTTTAGAAGGTCATGGCGGAGTCAGCCTGCAACTGTTCCGCTATCCCCTTCAATGTGTCCCTGGTGTAGTTGACAAACCTCTGCTGATTGTAATATATATAATTTATCAAATCAACATTCTTGTTGATGGTGATGGTTGGAATGATTGACTCAAAACCCGCTTTGACCTGGTCCCTGGCTTTAAACTCATCCGGAACCCCTCTTGGAACCCCTATGACATCTATATAAACATGTGGGTCAAAGCTACCCATCGGGGCCTCCCTCTTGTACCTCTGAGTGCCTCCTGCTATATCTCCAGGGATCTCAGAAGAAATTTCACTAAAGATATGCAGGGGCATAGTAGCTTTGGCCAAAGCACACTCACCAGACCACTTCTTCTCCAATCTAGACCTGATCTTACCATCACCACAAATCCAGTAGATATCACCTAAAGATTGTGTCTGATTCTGTAAAAGCCTAGATGAAATATTGCTGTATGTGTGACAAAAACCTTTTGTAAAATTTCCCAAACTTCTCTTTCTTGCCACTCCTCTATAGCAGGTATAATTCCCTGGGTAAATTTGCAAGCCTTCGCCTGGTTTGGGGTTTTTGGTGATTATGGAATACTTTGCTTTCCAGGTTTCACAGGAAGCATTTTTGTTATGTGTTCCTGTAAAAAGACTTAGGAAACATTCTTCAACATCTTCAGGAAGGTGTCACAAGTTAGCTTGCAGCCTTTTGTGTGTTTACTCTTACCTCCATACTGCTCTTGATTCCTTCACATGTGTGTTGTTCTGTGCTCACCTATGGGCGTTGTCTGCTATTCCCTGGGTTTTATGTTCTTCCCTTCCATCACTTCCTGTCCCACCTCGTCTGCCTGTCTATTTAAGATGTGCTCAGACTGGGCCACATTGCCTGAGCAACGTTTGTTGTTGGAGCTCCCCAGTGTTCTTCTGAATCTGTTTAGTATATCTGTATACCGACCCTGGCTTTGTCCCTGACATTCCTCCTGTATTGTCTATCCGTGCACCGACCCCGGCTTGTTCCTGACATCGCTAGTGTTCCGCCTGTCCTGACCTTGGCTTGCCTACTGGATCTCCTGTCTCTACTCCCATTGCACCCTGCTCCCGCTAGCGGTCTCTTCTACCTTAGCTGGGTGTACCTGGGGGCAGCGACCTGGTTCCAGCCTGCTCCAAGTCCATCCCCACCATCAGGGGCCCTGGTGAACAAGCAGGCTGGGGCTTAGACTCCGCGCCCTGGAGAACCCCAAGCTGTGGTTTTATAGAGCTCACTACCATAGACGTGACACATGTCTACACAATATTAGGACAGATCACCCTGTACCCCTAACAGGCACAGGGTGACCTACACATAAGAGGGATATGGGGAGCTGAGACGGGTCTCCCCACCTCTCCACAGTGAGCTGTGTTCCATGGGCCCCAAAAAAAAAAAAACAGGCTGGGGCTTCCCTGGGGAACCCCAAGCTGTGGTTTTATAGAGCTCACTACCATAGATGTGACAGTTTGCTCAGGCCATGAGCTCTTCAGAGACACCGCAGTCTGTCTTGGAACAACTTCAGGCTTTAGCGCTGAGAGTCGAGGTCCAACAGGCCTTCCAAGAATAGATTATGCATTGTCTGCAGGAACTCTCCTCCCGGTTGGATCAGCTACAGGCGGGGCCCACTTCCATTTCCTCTGCTCCGGCTCCTGCTGTTCCACCTTCCGCGGTTCCCCCGGTGGAACACCATCCTACAAGATTCCAGCTGCCTCCACCACCTCACTTCTCTGGTGATCCCAAGGCTTGTCGAGGCTTCCTCAATCAGTGCTCAATTCATTTCGAGTTAGCAGCCGATCATTTCCCTACCGATCGTTCCAAGGTGGCATACATGATCTCCCTCCTTTCAGGTGAAACACTGGCTTGGGCCTCGCCACTGTGGGAGCGTCAAGATCACACTATCTCTAGTCTCCCAGCCTTCCTGCATGCCTTCCGAAAAACGTTTGATGTGCCTGGCAGGACTTCATCTGCTGCGGGAGCCTTTCTTCGGCTACGCCAAGGTAGCATGACGGTTGGTCAGTATGCAGTACGGTTTCGCACCTTGGCTTCAGAACTTGCATGGAACAATGAGGCCCTTTCTGCAACCTTTTGGCAGGGTCTAGCAGACCGAATTAAGGATGAACTAGCTGGGAGAACCATACCCTCCATCCTGGATGAGTTGATTGCTCTTAGCATCCAGATTGATATCCGCTTCCAGGAGCAAGATCTGGAAAGGGCTCATCCACGTCGCTTTCCAGTGGGTTCTCTTGCTCCTGTTTTCCAGGAATTCCCTGATCAATTTACCTCTGAAACCGTACCTACGTCTGAAGAGCCCATGCAGTTAGGTCGAACGCACCTTACTCCACAAGAGCGATCGCGCCGCCTAAGATTCGGTCTATGCCTTTACTGTGGGGCTGAAGGTCATCTAATTAGGTCTTGTTCTGTCCGCCCACCTCACACTGTACCCATGGCTGTGGCCACCACCTCTCCGATGCTTCCTCAACATTGCCAGACTTTACAAGATGTTTCTTGTAGTAAGGCTGCTCCCCTGCCTACTCCTATTACGGCCCCCCTTCCGGTGCTGTCCGCCTCTAGTTCCTTACCCTCTTTGCTGCCAGAATCTTTGGTCCCTTTACATATGTTGCAGCTCAGAGCGCCTATATCGCGACCTTTTCGGATGGGTGGAGGTCCCAACATCTGTGACCTCTGTACCATCTGAGTTCCCAGATTCATGTGCCCTGCATGCTGAGACCCCAAAATTCCCTTCAGCTGCTTTGGAGCCAGCCGTGGGTTCCACATTAGTAGCTACTGAACCCTCTGTTCCCAGTCCTGTCCCCCTACACTCTACCGTGCCTTCTGTCTCCTGTACTGCCCCCATACATCCTACAGTGCCCTCTGTTCCTTGTATTACTCCAGGTGCCTTTCCTGCACAGCCTGTCTTGCCCACTATACAAATCAAAGCCTTCACGCCCACCCCTGTGCCCTCCCTGACAGCCTCCTCACCAGACCCTTCATCCCGGTTATTGGTGTCTGCTCCAGCTCTGCTTCCTGTCATATGTTCTCCTATTCTTACTCCTTCCGAGGCAAATGTTTCCAAGAGCTTACATCTGTCTGCTTCTAAGTACAAAGTAGCTGCAGATTGTCATTACCGAGTGAGTCCCAAATATTTCCCGGGTGACAAGGTTTGGCTCTCTACCAAGAGTATCCGTTTACGGGTACCCTTTATGAAATTTGCTCCTCGGTTCATTGGTCCCCTTACCATCCTTTGCCAGGTCAATCCTGTTGCTTTCAAATTCCGCCTCCCTTCACATCTGAGAATCCCTAATGTTTTCCATGTTTCTCTTCTGAGACCGTATACCATCAAAAGATTTTCCTGTCCTCATCATCATTCTTCCCCATTAGCGAGTACTTCCGATCATTATGAAGTCAAACAAATCTTGGATTCTAAATTCATCAGAGGGAAGCTCTTGTATCTAATTGACTGGAAGGGATATGGTCCTGAGGAGAGGTGTTGGATTCCTTCTACTGATGTTTCTGCAACCCGTCTGGTGGAATTGTTTCATCAGAGGTTTCCCCTTAAGCCTGCCCTAAAAAAGTGGGGAGACCTCATAAGAGGGGGGGTACTGTCACAAGTTAGCTTGCAGCCTTTTGTGTGTTTACTCTTACCTCCATGCTGCTCTTGATTCCTTCACATGTGTATTGTTCTGTGCTTACCTATGGGTGTCGTCTGCTATTCCCTGGGTTTTATGTTCTTCCCTTCCATCACTTCCTGTCCCACCTCCTTGTCTGCCTGTGTATTTAAGATGTGCTCAGACTGGGCCACATTGCCTGAGCAACGTTTTGTTGTTGGAGCTCCCCAGTGTTCTCCTGAATCTGTTTAGTATATCTGTGTACCGACCCCGGCTTTGTCCCTGACATTCCTCCTGTATTGTCTATCCGTGCACCGACCCTGGCTTGTTCCTGACATCACTAGTGTTCCACCTGTCCTGACCTTGGCTTGCCTACTGGATCTCCTGTCTCTACTCCCATTGCACCCTGCTCCCGCTGGCGGTCTCTTCTACCTCAGCTGGGTGTACCTGGGGGCAGCGACCTGGGGAACCCCAAGCTGTGGTTTTATAGAGCTCACTACCATAGACGTGACAGAAGGTTTAATGGCACTGTTCCCACATCGGGTCTGGCTGCTCCACAGACATAACAATTAAACTTGTTGTGCTGCAGGGCACTGTACCTCATCCATTCTAACCAAAGATTTACATCTAAAAATTCAGTCTCCGCTGTCACGGTATCTTCAAAAGAAGGATCAGAGATGGCAATCATATCCTTAAAAATACTGATGTGTGGCTTCCGGGGATTGTAATCATTGTTATTATACGTCTTGTATCTTAAATTTCCCCCTTGTGCCCGATATACCCCCTCCCCAGTATAACCCAAATACATACATTCCCGAATCACTAGGGCTGGGATTTTCTATGGTAAGTGTATATTTGGCATTGGGCTTGGTAAGAGTCATTCTATTTATGAGGGATTTTCCATTCTTGTCCTTCTTATTTATGGCCGTGTCAGGTTTGTATCCCCAGTCAGTTCCTATGTTCCATCCCACTGCTTCCCAATAATCACAGTTACTCAGATATAATCATCAGTTACACAGTTGTAACCTATTCCCTCCCTCTTGTGCGCCCTTTTCCTGCTACTCTCTTCATCCCCTCTATCTGTGAGGTTTCCATAGGTGAAGAAAAAAGTAGCAATATGGGTGTTAGAAGAATCGAAGTACAATGTAGTAATCTTTCCCTTTCTGGTAATAGCAACCTGTGGTTTCTGTGCTGGTATATTGGTTTCTCTTTTGGTCCTAGTGTGTATTGGGTGTGCGTTTTTCTGAGATATTATTATCATTGTTGTTGTTGTGACCACATATAACCTGAACAGCACCCAGACCTTCTGGTGAGTATATGCAGTTGGTCACTATCCATATTGGGGTAAACACTAAAAAGGTAATCAGTCCCAGCAGAATCCATAGTTTGCCAGAGTCCTTGGCTAATAGAATGCTCATCTTGCTTATTTTCAGAGACTTTGTTACCGACTTCACTCACTCTTCGAGAATTTGTATCACCTGCTTCACCTCCTTTAATAGGAAGCACCTTGTCCTGGTCCTCTCTTATGCCTATGTCTTTGGCCACTTTAACTCTTTTCATCCGGCTGGCATGGATCCAGGCTTGCTGATTTTCCACTAAAACTGCGGTTCTGGTGACTGCTATCACTCTGGTCTCTGGCCTGAAAGGATATCCGGCCTTCTTGTTCTGGGATAGCTGCTTGACCACTACGATATCCCCAACCTGGAAAGGATGTGTTGGTACCTGTGAAGAAAAAGAGAGAGGTGCGAGCAACATTTCTTTCAACATTGTTCAAAGTTTCAATCAATTTACGGACATACTCTTCCCTGATCTGATTCAAATCTCCTGCCTCTAGGGTTAAAGGTGATTTAGCCCAGGGAGTAGGGCATGGTCTTCCTATTAAGAGTTTCAAAAGGTGAATATCCTTTGGTTTTGCTAGGTGTCATTCTAATCTCTGCAAGGATAACAAGTAGCATCTTTGTTCAATTTGCAAAAGTGTTCCTAGTTGCTTTCCTTAGTTTGTCTTTTATGGTCCTGTTCATTCTTTCTATTATCCCTGAACTTTGTGGGTGATAGGGAATGTGAAATCTCCATTCTATTCTAAGGGCTTTTACCAGGGCCTGACATACTTTAAATACAAAAGCTGGGCCATTGTCTGAGCTGATCTATAGAGGGCACCCCCATCTAGGAATAATTTCCTGTGTGAGGATATGAACAACTGTCTGGGAATCTTCCTTCATAGTCTTGAAAGCTTCTACCCACCTAGAAAACACATCTAAAATCACCAAAAAATATTCTTGCTTCTTTCCTATCTTTGGCATGTGTGTGAAATCAACTTCAAAATGTGTAAAAAGAGTAATAGTAGATGCTCATGCTTGGGCTTATTTAGTATGTTTGAATTATTACGGATGCAAACAATGCATCTGGATACAAAAACCTTCACTAATTTGGGGAGACCTGCAATGTAAAAATCTTGTAATAAAACTTTACAGGTGTTTTGCCAGCCCGTGTCCTACCCCGTGGTATTGTTCTATGAATAGGGGAGCACTAGCTGCAGGGATGCATGGCTTCCCCTCTTTGAGAAAGAGACCTTTCTCATCTTTTACTAGAATGACTTCATAGCCGCTCAGCCTCTGGGAGGACATGTGCTGAGTGTGTATATTTTTTAGCAAAATAGCTACATTATGTGTAGTGTGTAATGTCGTAGGGTGTCCTAAGGTGAATGACATGGACATCTCTACAGCCATAGCGCAAGATGCTAATGCTCTGAGACACGCAGGCATGCCTTGGACCTGAACTGGCACCATTTTTGAGAAAAAAGCTACAGGGCGAACTCTGCCTCCGTGCTCTTGGGCGAGTACACCAGCCATGGTCTTACATTTGTCCCTTGCATACACATGAAATATTTTTACATAGTCAGGGAGGCCAAGGCCAGGGGCGGTTCCCATTGCATTTTTCAAATACACATATGCATCAACCATGTCATCTGACCATTTAATAATTTCTGACATTTCCTGGGTTGTGGCTTGTCTCAACAAGTTATCATAGTAGGAACAGTCAGGTATCCAATGGCGGCAGTAACCAATGGCTCCAAAAAAGGAGAGCATATCTTTCCTTTCCCCCTTTGTAAGCACAAAACCCAGATATTCAACACTTGTTTTACACCATTGCAATTTTTTCCTTTGACACCTTGGGGTTTATTTACTAAAGCTGGAGAGTCCAAGATCAGACTCCCTTCTGCATAGAAACCAATCAGCTTCCAGGTTTCATTGCCAAAGCTTCATTGAACAAGCTGAGGTTAGAAGCTAATTGGTTTCTATGCAGAAGGGAGTCTGATTTTGGACTCTCCAGCTTTAGTAAATAAACCCCCTTGTGTCCACTCTCAAAAAAAACATTTCAACAAACTCTCCCCATCCCTCAAGCCGGCCTCCTTATTGGGACTACAGAGGCAGATGTTATCTGCGTACTGCAGCAGGACTAATCCATGGACCGGTGTCCACCCCCTCAGAGTGGCCTGGAGGACAATTGAGTAGACTACAGAAAAATCCACAAAAAACCCCTGAGATATTTCACACCAGGTCATCTGGCGGCCGTGGAAACAGAAACCAAAAATGGGCTGTGTCTCTACATCAACAGGGACGCTAAAAAATGCATTTGCTAAGTCAATTACTGAAAAACAATCAGCATCAGATGATATGGCTGTAAAAAGAGATGGCACTTCAGGCACCAACGGGTGGTATCAACCAGTGAGTCAATAATTAGTCTAATGTCTGTGTGAAATTCCTGTCTTTACATGCCTTCTTTAAATATGCTAATATTTTTCCCAGTGTAACAGTGGGCTTGGGACAGTGTTTTGTAATACGGTCAATGTCTTCTACTTCTAAACATTTAATTATTAATGTGTCCCCTACTGTGAGAAATGGATATTACTTGGTCTGTGTCGCCACCTTGTGTCTGGCTCTATCTGCCAGTCCGGGGCTCCCTGCCGGTCCGGGGCTCCCTGCCGGTCCGGGGCTAGGGCCTTTTATCAGATATACCGGACGTCCAGCAAGACGGACGTGTGTCGGCGAGCTCCTGCTCCCCTACTCCCAATCCGCTGCCATCTGGGCGGCAGCGGACCCTGACGGGGGCCCCACGACTCTCCGGTCCCTGCTCGTCAGCCAGGGAAGGCCACTGGACCTTTTTCCCGGAGCTCCGGGACTTGCGGCCTACCCGGCACCCGAAGCCGCGGCCTCGATTTTTGGCGCGGCCGACCCGGATCACCGGGCATTAGCCCGGGCTGCTGCCGCTCTGTTCCCCGGTCCCTGCCAATCAGCCAGCCTCCCCAGGGTCCCCCTCACCGGCCCTGGGTCCATCCCCGACCACCGGGTACCAGCTCGCCTGGAGCAGCCACTTGATCGCCAGCTCTGGCGCCCCCGCGCCCCATCCGCTGCCATCCGGGCCCCTGAGCCTGCTGCCGAGTTCCCCACCAACACCCTGAAGGGGCCACAGACACTCCGTCCCTCCGGCGGTCCGAAGCGGCTTGAGGCCTACCACGGCACCCGAAGCCGCAGTGTTTCCTGCCGGCCATGGCCGGAATCGCGGCGGGATGCCTCCGCTCCTCCGGGGAAGCTACCACCACTGGTCCTGCTAACACCTAGGAGGGATCCACCTCCACCCCGATGCTCCAGGACCCAGGACACCAGGTACTCCACCAGGGGCACCCACTACCCACCAGGAAGCCCAACCACCATCACACCGCCAGCCACCAGGGACACACTCAGGGATCCCACCATCCACCGGAAACCCCAAACCACCAGGGACCCTAAGCCACTATCCCTCCAGGGATCGCTACTACCCCACCAGGGATAGCACGGCCACCATCCCACCAGGGATTGCCTGCCCACCACCCCACCTGGGACTACCAGCCAACCACCCCACCACCCTGCCTTCCGGCACGCTATTCCCTCTGGCGAAGCCCCGGCGACTCGTGGCCCACCACGACCCCTGAAGCCATGGTCTCTCCTACCGGCCGCAACAGAGGAGCGCAAACCACGCAGGGCTGACGATCGCTACCGCGACGCCCCGCTCTGGACCCCGCAGATTGAACGGCGCAACAACCACCCCCATTAGCAGAAAGAGAGTAGGCCGCCATCGGCCCAACTGGGTGAGCCGCCGCAACAACCACCCCCACTAGCACAAAGAAAGTAGGCCGCCATCGGCCCGACTGGGTGAGCCGCCGCTGCCACATCTGCCCCCCATCGTGCTCCACTCAAACGCGCCCTGCCACCGCACAGCCCCGCTCCATCCGACGGAGGCGCCCACCGACGCCCAGCCCATCCCGGTCATCAGCCCACACCACCTTCAGACACCAGCCTACACCACCTCCTGAAGCCGGGCCCTCTGCACCTCCTGACGCCGAGCCCTCTGCACCTCCTGACGCCGAGCCCTCTGCACCTCCTGACGCCGGGCCCTCTGCACCTCCTGACGCCGGGCCCTCTGCACCTCCTGACGCCAGGCCCATCGCCTCCTGTAGCAGTGCTCTTTATGCCTTCCAACGCCGGGCCTCCAACACCCCTGACGCCGAGTCTGCAACACCTCCAATCACCGTGTCCCACGGCTCATCCTGCCGCCGCACCACCGTGCCCACCGACGCCGAGCCACAACACCCGCAGACACCAACCTTCAGAACCAACAGACTGCTATCACCCAGCTGCGACCCAAGCCGCCCACCACTCCCACCCCCTCCTGCGATTGGACACTAATGAACTGATGAACTCTGACATGGCATAACGGACTCTCCCCATCCTCACACCTGGACTGATACTTCCCTCCTCTCCGACCTGAACAGCACTCTGCTCACCCTAGCATGCCACCTGCTCTCCTCCTCCTCGTTCTCCTCTCCTCCATTCCCAAACTTGCCTCCATCTACCCCCCTACTCCCCCAAAACAGCTCTTCATCGCACCCTCACTTCTTCCTTCCCCCCTCTATGGCTCTCACCACCTCCTCCTAATACTCCACTCCCCTGCTGACCCCCTCGCCACCACTCACAGACCCACACGCTCCTGCACTTCCCGCTCCCATGCCACCTTCCTCACCCTCCTCCTTCTCCTAACCGCCGGAGACTTCTCCCTGAATCCTGGCCCCCCATCCCCCCACTCCACCTCCCAGCACCCCTGTACCCCCACCAGCCACCGCAACCCCCTCAACCTCTTATCTGTCCCCCTCCTCCCCGCTCCCATCTCCCCTCTCTCGGTTGCACTCCTCAATGCCCGCTCGGTTTGCAACAAACTCACTGCCATCCACGACCTCTTTGTCTCCCACTTCCTCAACCTCCTAGCGGTCACCGAAACCTGGATCCAAACCACTGACTCCACCTCTCCTGCAGCACTCTCCTCCGGAGGCCTCATCTGGACCCACTCACCCAGACCGAGCGGCCGCAGAGGCGGTGGAGTCGGTATGCTCCTACCGCCGCAGAGCACCTTCCAGGTCCTCCCCAACCCCTCCTCCCTATCCTTCGCCTCATTCGAGGCCCATTGCATCCGGCTCTTCTCTCCCACCCCCCTAAGGTTTGCGGTAATCTATCGGCCTCCTAGTTCCGCTTCCCCCTTCCTAGATGACTTTGCCGCCTGGCTTCCCTTCTTCCTCTCCTCCATCATCCTAGGTGACTTCAATATTCCCATCAACGCCAATAGCCCGGCTACATCCCAACTCCTCCTCCTGACTTCCTCCTTTGCGCTCACACAGCACACTCAGTCCTCCACCCACACCAATGGAAACACCCTGGACCTTGTTTTCTCCCACCTCTGCTCCCCCCACGACTTCACTAACACCCCCTTCCCCCTCTCTGACCACCACCTCCTCACTTTCTCCATCCCCCCCTCCCTTAACTCCCCCCCCAAAGCGTCTAATCACCACCCGCAACCTCCGCAATCTGAACCCGACCCATCTCCACCCGGCAGCCGACCGTCTGCATGACAGTATCCTCCCTCTATCCTGCCCCGACCTGGTCACTACCGCGTACAACGTCTCACTGACTGCTGCCCTTAACTCCCTGGCACCACTGACCACGTGCAGCACCAGACCCCGACTGCTTTAACCCTGGCAAAACAACTGTACGAAAAATCACAAACGATGCAGTCGCGCGCTGGAGCGCTTATGGCGCAAATCCAGATCCCCTCACGCGTTCTCCCTCTACAAAGCCGCCTACCTCACCTACACCACCTCCCTCCACGCCGCCAAGCAAGCCTATTTCATCACCCTTATCAACACCCTGTCCACCTGCTCTCGCCGGCTCTTCTCCACCTTCAAATCCCTGCTCTTCCCCCCCCCCCCACCTCCACTCAGTACCTCACTCACCGCCCACGAGATTGCCAGTCATTTCCATAACAAGATTGACGCAATCCGTAAGGACATAATCAACTCACAACCTACCTCTCCACCCAGCCTCCCGCCCTCCTCCAACCCCGCAACCCTCACCTCCCCTGACCTCATAGCCACACTACCCCCCCCCCTATACCCCATGCCCCGCACACCATCACCTCCCCAACACTTCGCTCCTTCAGCCCACCCATCCCTGAGGAGGTCTCTATGGTCTTCGCTGAAGCCCGCCTCACCACCTTCCCCCTGGACCCTATCCCCTCACAGCTCCTCCAGTCACCACCCCCCTCAATCATACGCTCCCTCACCCACATCTTCAATCTCTCCCTCTCCACTGGCACTTTCCCCTCCCCTCTAAAACACGCACACATCACCCCCATACTCAAAAAACCCTCCCTCGACCCCACTGACCTTAACAACCTTAGACCCATCTCCCTGCTGCCCTTCACTTCCAAGCTCCTTGAGCGCCTGGCCTACAATCGCCTAAGCGCTCACCTCACTGACAACAACCTCCTTGACCCCCTACAGTCTGGCTTCCGTCCCCTACACGCCACCGAAACTGCCCTACTTAAAATCACCAACGACCTGCTAACTGCCAAAGCTAATGGCCACTATGCTGTCCTCCTGCTCCTTGACCTCTCCGTGGCCTTCGACACCGTTGACCACCCTCTCCTCCTTGCTAAACTGCACTCCCTTGGCATCAGGGACGCTGCTCTCTCCTGGATCTCCTCCTACCTTTCCCAACGCTCCTTCAGCGTCACCTATAACAATGCCACCTCCCCCTCTCTGTCGGAGTCCCCCAGGGCTCTGTCCTCGGACCCCTCCTCTTCTCCATCTACACCTCTTCCCTTGGCAAACTAATACACTCCCACGGTTTCAACTGCCACCTCTACGCCGACGACACACAAATTTACCTCTCCACCCGCATCGCCCACCTCCTAAACGACATATCAGACTGGATGTCGCTCCATTTCCTCAAACTTAACCTGTCCAAAACTGAGCTCCTGGTCTTCCTCCCACCACGCGCCCCCCCCATCCTCTCCATCACTACTAACCACGCCACCATCACTCCCACCCCACTTGCCAAGGTCCTGGGTGTCACCCTGGACTCCCACCTCTCCTTCCTACCCCACGTCCAAGTGCTCTCAAGATCATGCAGGCTCCACCTCCGCAACATCTCCAGGAAACGTACATTCCTCACCCCAGACACTACCAAACTACTCGTGCACTCCCTCGTCATCTCACGCCTGGACTACTGCAACTCCCTCCTCACCGGCCTACCCAAACGAACGCTAACCCCACTCCAGTCGATCATGAACTCGGCGGCGAGACTCATCCACCTCACTAACCGCTCACCATCCGCAACCCCCCTCTGCCAATCACTTCACTGGTTCCCGATTGCCCAACGCATCAAATTCAATCTACTAACCCTGACCTACAAAGCCATCCACAATGCTGCCCCAACCTACTTAACCGACCTGATACCCAAATACTACCCTACCCGTGCCCTTCGCTCCTCTCAGGACCTCCTATTCTCTAGCTCCCTGATCTCCTCCTCCCACGCCCGACTGCAAGACTTCTCCAGGACCTCCCCCATCCTCTGGAATTCCCTACCCTAATCCATCAGACTGTCACCCACCCTCACCACCTTCAGGCGCACCCTGAAGACCCACCTCTTCAGGGAGGCCTACCCCTCCCTCACCTAACATCTGACCTCCACTCCTCCCACCACCTCATCCCCCACAGCCACTTCCTCCTGTACCACTTTCCCCTCCCTCCTAGATTGTAAGCTTGAAAGAGCAGGGCCCTCGAACCCCTCGTGTATCGCACTGTCTCTGTCTTGTCTCATGTCTTCTCCCCCTGCCTTTGTACAGCACTGAGCAAACCCTTTGGCACTATATAAATACTGTATAATAATAATAATAATAATTTCCATATGAAAAGTGTCATTATCTCCTGTTCTCGGGAACGGACTTGAACTTCCCATTGCTTCATTTCACCCTGCTAGATTGTCTATCCACGGATTTATTAGGTAATAATCAGTCCCACAAATCTGGACTATGAAGTCTTTACATGACTCCCCCTGTTCCGGACAAGGTGTATTTTTACTCTTATTTTGTCCTATTTTATCTATTCAGAAAAAATGTATAGATTCAAAAAAAAAAAAAGGAAAAAAGAAAGTGAAAATGATTCACAGTGCTTGACTGCCAACTGAGTTTCCCTCAGATGCGTCTTCCTAATACATAAATCTAGTCACTTGTATACCTTCTCGGGTTGAGTGATCTGTGACCAATTATCACTCTTATCACAAAAAATATAGAAAGACAGAGAAAGAAGAATATACAAATTTTTTCTACTCTATACCCTGCAAAGGACACTCTATATAATAATATCCTTTTGTCTCTAACCTGTCTTTTAACTTCTTCCACTGTAAGTCCCTCTTGAAATTCTACTGGACAATGTAAATTTACCCTTTCTACCTGTATGTTAGAAGTGCCTTGATAAAAAAGTCTTCTGCCTAATTTATATTTATATCCTTTTTCTACCTTACTCACAAGGTAACCTCCTGGAATACAATGACTAAAAAATAGTCCGCATACACATTCAGGACAAATCATTTGCAAAACATTTAATCCGTAACTACCGGTCCATACACTTACCACCTGGACATCGGTGTCACACAACAAATTATCTTATACTTTACGTGACAGAAAGATAAGCAACAGAATTTTGGCAGCCCAAATCTACCAGTGTCAATATTTTCTTATTTCCTAGACATCCAATTGTCCTTAAAAGTACTCACCAAAAGTACATACACATTTTCTGGACAACCAATGTCCTTCAGTACTTCCCAAAAGTACTTATGCCGGCCGGCAATCTTTTACACTATACCCTTTCATTAAAACATACTTCCAAAGTATGTGGGCATCGGAACTCAGCCAGAGCCTAGTCACGGTAAATATTAGAAAATATGAATCAAATACTTACCAGATAGGATGACTCTCCGATCCCGGGACGAGCCCCCAAACTGAAAGGAATTTGTGCTTCTAATCATCACTGATAGATTTCGGTTTCCCGTTGAGCTCAAGAGACTGTGTTCTGGAAAGAAGAAATTAGCATGCACACACAGGTTTCCAGAAGACAATCTGAATCTTTATTCGTAGATTCTCCTTCTTATATTGTAACAAAGAAAACCATACAATAGGATTTCGCTGGATACTTGTCAAGGCTGTGAACGTGAGATTTTTCGGACCTTGAAATCAGTTAAAAGTAACCAACAGTTATTTTCCCATGGGACAGAAGTATTTGACTTTTAACTATATCATAGCAGAAATAGGTGCTGTTAGTACAAAAAAATAATTGGTTAGTTTTAATGCCTTGAGCAGAACTAGATTTAAAAGAATACATGAGTGCAGGCCTATAGCACATAACTGACACACAACTATACATTTAATTATCTAAACAATATAAGATGAGAAAATGGAGGGCAATGAACATACATTTCCCTTCATTTAGTAATAAATCTTTCTTTCTGAAAGTGTTAAACCGTTTCTAAAGCGCTTAATTGCAATTTATGAATTCCTACCTCTAAAGAGACGCTACTGTGTTTGTCTAATCCTGTGCCCAATCGGTCTGCGGTGACCATATTGGACAGACGACTTTTCATTATAGTGTATATTTGATAAAGAGAGTTTCCTCTTTCTCTGTACAAAAAGGGGTGGTGGCAGTGAATGGTTAATTGCATGATTAACCTGACCAAGTAACAAGCGCATTCAGGCTGCAGGCACAGATTGTAGTCCATTAGCTGGAAAATTGCTGTGCAGGGGTGGAGCTGGGTGTGGCATTGTTACACACGTCACATAGCAGTTTTAGATCGGCGAGTCCTTCGGTCACGAGTTTGGTGAGAAGGTCTGGGGTCTGATGCCGCGATCGTGACATATTGGCTGGCAGCGTACATGGGATAATTGCATTAAGAGCTTCAGTGCAGTGTTACAAAATTGGCTCTGCACTGAAGGATTGTAACCTTTGTGGAAACAGTCCTTAGAAACAAGCGGTGCATGTATATATATATATATACAGAGAGAGAGAGAGACAGACATATAGCAACAGCTCCTTCCTTTTCCTACTATCTATTCTATCTTTGCTTGAAATTATGCCTGGTGTAGCAGAATACGAGAAAATGAGCAAAGGTAACTTGAAGGCAGAATGTACCTCACGAGGATTGGACGTCGGTCGCTAAAATCGTGCAGATTTGATTAGTGATCTAGTGGAGTATGATATCCGAGCAGAGCAAAACTCAGGGGAACTTGAACATGAAGAGGTTCACGCTACCCACATTGCCAGTGGCTCAGAGACGGCCTCGCAGGATGGACATACAGAGATTGACACTGGAAGATCACCAAATGTTATCGTCACACCACCACCTGAGCGGGCCAGCGCCGGAGTGCCTGTAACCAGCAGAGACTCTCCTCAGATGCAAGAAGCCCTGAAACGCCTCATGGAGACAGATCTTGAGGCATACCTGCAGTTCATTGAACGCCAGGCTGACAGAGAAGCTGCGAGAGAGGCGGTGCAGAGGGAAGCTGATTGTCGGCACGAGCTGGAGATGGCAAGGCTCCAGCAGCGACCGGGTCAGAACCTCGGGTCCCTAGATCACAGGGACGCCACTCTGGCCATAGGTGCAGCCAAGTTTCCAGTGATGGAAAAAGACAGTGACATTGACACATACTTACTGTCATTTGAAAAAACGTGCCGTCAGTACCATGTGCCCCCAACTCAATGGGCTCGGTACCTGACACCAGGGCTACGAGGCAAGGCCCTGGATGCGTTTGTTGAATTGCCAGAGGGGCAAGACGATGATTACGAAATTTTAAAAGATGCCATCATCCGGAAGTACCAGATGACCCCGGAAGTGTACCGCAAGCGGTTCAGGTCCATGTAGAAGGGACCTGGGGACTCTTACACGGATATGGCGAGTCGCTTACGCACCACATTCCGACAGTGGACTAAGGGACTGAAAGCTGACTCCTACGAGTCTTTGGAAGATCTCATGATATGAGATCAACTTTTGCACATTTGCCCAGCAGACGTCAGACAGTTCGTCTTGGAGAGGGAGCCAGCATCTAAAGCTGCAGCAGATCTGGCAGATACCTTTGTCCACACGTGGGTGTCTGACCCTCACAAGGCTCCTCCGAACTCTCCTACTTCGGTGAGTCAAGCTTCTCCTCAGCCCACACCTGCAGTGCTTGGAGCCAAGCTATCCCTGCCTGACACCCGCCGATGTTTCACCTGTGGGAAATCCGGACATCTCAGGACGCAGTGTCCTGAGCAGAAGCAGACGACATCATCTGGCCAGCCGGCCAGCAACTCTTCTTCTGTGCTGTTCGTTCGCAGGAAGATGCGGGTAACCCCCGCCAACCTGCAGCAAGTTACCGTGGGCAACCGGTCTGTAACTGGTTTCCGGGACACCAGGGCAGAAGTCACCTTGATCCGGCCAGAGCTGATTGAGCCACGGAACCTCATCCCAGGAAAGTTCCTTACCCTCACAGGAGTTGGGGGGACCCGTTCACGCATACCCTGTGCAAAGGTATTCCTAGACTGGGTGCGGGGAGGGGGATGAGGGAGGTGGGGTCTCGGACGAAATTCCTACACCTGTCTTGTTGGGCGCTGACCTAGGCACTCTTGTTTCTTATTATGCCCCTGCCGAGAATACCCGGAAGGGCCTCCTGGAACTCTCTGGACATGCCAAGGTACTGTGGGCAGATATTGGGGTAATGTCTGGGCCACCTATGGATGGACAGAGGGAGGGGGCTGGGAATGTAGTGGGGCTACAGGATTCTCCATTAGCTGGAGAACAATAAGAAATCCCCTTGCCTGGGGAGGTATCGAACTCATGTGTCATTGATCTTATAAACGTGACTGTTGATAATGGTTGTGATGACAATGGGGATGATATTAGTAATGTCATTGATAATGTCAGTAATGTTGATGAGAATGTTGGTAGTGCTAACGATGATTATGATATTCATGATGAAACAAATGATGCATTTTCAGTGTTGGGGGTCACTCAGTGCTGGGAAGGGGGCAGAGGTACAATCTCTGGGGGCTGAGCAAAGGGAGGGTCTGGACAGGCCTGTCCCTTGCCCAGACTCAAAAGATTGTGCCTTGATAAGTGGCCAACCGTTGGCCTTGCATAGGACTGGGCCGCCGGCTGGGACTTGTAGTTCCACGCATCAGGCAGCACTGAAAAGCGATTCACAAAGGAGCTTCAGAGGTAAGCTAGCTGTGACTTGTAGTTCCACGACTAAGGCAGCTCTGGAAAGCCATTCATATGGGGATTTCAGCCTGGGGCTAGGTGTGAACTCCCCTGCTGGGAAGAGGCAACACAGGCCTGACAGGACTAATGGCCTATCCCCAGGGGGCTGGAAGCCTGAAAGCCTGTCAGTTGATCTGACTTGTCATGGTGTGTCAACAGGCAGACAAAAAGATGTCATAGGCAGAGACAGTACGCTTGGATTGGGGGTGTAAGGGGCCTTATTGGGGTGGATGCGTGGATTACAGAGAGAGGGCTGCAGTCCTCAGATCCAATCACCCCTCACTGCCCCTCAGGTTCTGAAGCTGCTGGCAATACCTCTGATAGATGTTGTCCGGATTCAGGAGGTGCAGGCTGACTGGGGCACAGAGACCAAGGGAATGGCACAGTCAGGAATCCAGGGGTCAGCTAGAGTCTGGGCATCCCCGGTAGTCTCGGTCCTCAAGCAGGATCCGATGACCAGGTTTTCTGAGAACCTTGGAAAACTGAACGCCAGCCCTGTGGTTGTGGCCTACCCCATGCCCAGGAGCCATGGGGTCATGGAGCATTCGGGGGGTGCCCCGTTTTACCATCATGGACCTGAGCAAGGGGTTTGGGCCACCTTCTCTAACCCAGCAGGCTCAAGACGAGCCAGCCTTCGCTACCCCATGTGGCTTGCCCGAATCCACGGGAAGGCTAGTAGGGGTTGAGAACGCACCGACCACCTCTCCAGCGGTCAGGAATGGCCTGCAATGCGGAGTGGAACTGGGTGCAGTTGCCCACGTTAGGGGCCTTGCGGTGTTCGGCCCTGTCTGGGAAGAGCAACTTGGGCCCCTGTCACTAGTCAGGAACCAACTGCCTGCGCCTAATCTGACAGTCGAGAAGGGTAACGTTCAGAGGGGCAGGTCAGTGGTTCAGTTTTGGAACACACCAGTAGGAAGAGACCCCCAGAGATCTGGGCATGGGGAGACTGAGGCAGTTGTGGCCTGATCTGCTCCCCAGGCCAAAAAGCAGGTTACGTCAGTCATGGGTGCCGCTGGCTACGGTAGGACGCCTGGGTGCAACTATCATGGCTCAGCTGGACCTGTGACTGACCTAGCAGACAGGACACTGGAGGACCTGGTGTTCTGGATGCTAGCAGGTAATGAGGACTGTCCATCTTGGATGAAGGTACCTGAGGACCCCACTGGGAGGCGAGTTCCAGAATTCGCCTGTCCGGTTCCGGTGCACACAGGCGCTACTACCTTCAGGCCAGATGTAGTCCTAGGCCTGAGGAAGAAGGTGGGAGAGGGGAATCGCCTTGTTTACCTCGACAGGAAGCTACATATTAATATGTTAGCAGGTGACACCCCTCAGCCGAAGTGCTCTTTGAACAGGTGGGTACCCCAGCAGTGGCCACGGTATTCGGACAGCCACAGCCGACTGGTGCCCATCCGTGACCACCCACTTGGTCGGCATAGCAGTGTTCCTGGGGGGAACAGATTCCTGTTTAGATGGACCTTGGTTGTCCCGTAGTGCAGCGGTACCAGGTCGATCCACAGTGAACCTCTGAGCAGAGGTCGGTTGAGTCAGGAGGGAACTTGTAGTTCCCTCCCTTGCAACTACCTGAGGGGGAGGTGTAGCAAATTTGCGCATCAGAGATGGACGCAGATTCCCCCTTTTATTAAAAGTATTCATTTATTCTTCAGTCTCCTTCCCCCTCCCTTTCTGAGAGGCACTGTGACAGATGTGTGTGTGTGTGTTAAAAGTGTCACAGGCCAGATCCCAGCAGGGAGCCACATGGCACCCCTCTGCCCAAGAACCTGTGGAATCTCTCACCTCGTAACAAAGATAAGGCAGCTTTTCCTAGGAATTGAAAGAGGTCTTAACCTCATAAAACCTAGCAGCGTAGGTGACAGAATTAAATGAACATTCCTCAAATCAATTTTATCCTATGTCTCATATCTTGGAATATGAGAGACATACATAAAAACCGGGCACCTCGTCAGATTAACACTGCCATCTTCTGGTGAAAGTGTGGTAATTTTCAATTGAATATAATTTCGGTGTTTTATTTGGTACTTTTGTGTATATTGCTGTATTTGTCAAGTCTTTCCTCCCTTTGATATTTCCAGTCGCTTATTGTTTTAATTTAACTATGACCAGCGGATGTGCTAAATATTTAGCCTTTTTTCTTCCATTGGGGATAACTGCAATGTGATTTTTGCATATGTGGGTGGGTCTTAATCCACTATAAATAGAGGGTTGAATGCAGTAATCCCATTGGTCCTGACGAAGCTGAGTGAGATACGCCCATCGGCGAAACGCGTTGACGTCATACGTCAGATACGTCACTTCCGGTCATGCGCACTAGGTGGAACGCACGCTGACCCACAAGGAGGTAGCCATCTTCACATGCCATGAGGCAGGCTTAGGCGGCACAGGCGCCATGGAGAGGTTGGAACCCGCGGTATGTCGGCTGATGTAAGCGGTGGTTCCCTGGTTCCATACAGCAGTACTTTTTTGAAGGGCAGTATTCATGAAGGACATCTTCTTCTGTCTTACTACCCATTGCACAGGTGGTGAGTGGACTGTTACAGGACATTAGATTCAAGGTCCTCTGTGACCTACATGGCATAAAACGTCTAATATAGAGTTCAAAGCTCTTACAGTGACTTCCCTCATATTGTTTGTCTTATTACAGGATGGGGACATTATGGTGCTTTACATAGGAAACAAGGCATGCCATATATATTTCAACGGGCGGAGGAGCCGCTGGGCTTTATCTTGTTTTCAACAAGTGATGTGTAGTCCACATACTGTGGTGAAGTCATCACTTAAAGCAGTGTTCTGCTATCTGCATCTGTTTCTCCATCCAGGCAACAATCGGGGCGTTATTTTCATCTAAAGAGTCCTAAATATCAGTCACTTCTATTACAGATGAATGGGCCCCAACCACGTGTACCGGCATGGGACTGTACTGCATTTTATATATGATATCCTTTTGCTGCCTTACATAGGCTTATGGTTATGCCTCTCTTCTGACGCACACTGTGCTCGCCGCAATGCATACATGTGATATTTCATACCTTTGGAATAATTTTTGGGAAATCCCCTCTATGGGATAGAACCTACATGGTTATGACATATGTCTTTACATTTATTACATGTGACACTGTATACCTATGGTATAATTTTTGTGTACACCTCCTTTGGGAAGTGTTAACCTATGTGCCAGTGCGGCAAAGACTTTAGACATTTTTGTCATTGTCTTGGCAGCACATTTATTCAGACCGGTCTTGGTGATTTTATATGGTTTTAGGTCTGTGTGTATATTGTCTCATACTGAGGTGATGGTAACCAGGGCGACTGCCCATATGTCAAATATTTATATGTAATAAAGCATTATTTTTGGAATTTTTTCTGAGTATCACATTCTGTTCATAGTGTAGCCGCTTTTCCTGTGAATTTCTTTTCACAAACCCTTCTTTTTTGTATACCTCGTCAGATGGCCCCTGCGCAGACTAACATTTTGATGGGTTACACGCCCACCTCAGATCATCAGGGGAGCCAGAACATAGAACTCGTACACCGTGTAACGTACAATTTCATAATTCATATCTAAATGATCCTTAGACATATTTGCAGAATAAAATACCCGCTGGAAGGTTGTCGCTTGTGCAGATGGGAAGTTATAGGCCAGAATATGAATTATGAAAGATGCTGGTTCTGATTTTGGGTTCCGCCTGCCAATCCCTCCCTAAACAGAGTATTGGTCAGTTACTCAGAGCCACCCCCCTGCTGGGGGACTTTAAAAAACAGGCTAGCAGGCCTAAAGAGTAGTTAAGACCTAAAGTCTTCTCCCAATTTTAACATCAACATACCAACCGGGGAGACCCTTTCCCTCTGCAACTTGGATCTGCTTACATCAAAGGCTTAAATGGCAAGTAACTTAACCCTTTAACTTCTCCGCTATGGTTCTTTGTGTGTGTATATATGTATCTTAGTTACATCTTTTTCTGTAAATATTTCATTGCACCTGTTTGACTCTTTTAGTAATAAATCTTTCTTTCTGAAAGTGTTAAACCGTTTCTAAAGCGCTTAATTGCAATTTACGAATTCCTGCCTCTAAAGAGACGCTACTGTGTTTGTCTAATCCTCTGCCCAATCGGCCTGCGGTGACCGTATTGGACAGATGACTTTTCAACCATTATAATGTATATTTGATAAAGAGAGTTTCCTCTTTCTCTGTACAAAAAAGGGTGGTGGCAGTGAATGGTTAATTAAAGACAACATTTTTGCACAGGGTATACTACATGCCTCAGAGACTGCACAGAATCTATCCACAGAGGTTAACTGACTGTCCCCATTGTCATTCCATGAGGGCACTTACTTTCATATGTTTCAGGTCTGTCCTAAAGTGTAGCAGTTTTGGACGGAGGTGTTTACCTGTGGTAATGGCTGGATACAGCTGTCCCTTCCATTCTCCTCTGAGCTTGCATTACTGGGTATATAAGATGATGAGGCCTCGCCACACCAAATTGCTCCTTGCATACCTGTTATATTATGCCAAACAGGAGATACCTCGTAATGTCACCTCCCCACCCCTCCGTGGCCTCGTGTGAAGCATCCATTAAGCAGTATTACCTATGTACAAGTTGACATACATTAATAGAGGTTGTCCTCGGAAATTCGGTAAGGTTTGGCAACCCTGGATGGAACAAAGAACATGCTACTCTGTTGATGTTTTGTTTCATAACTGGTTCCATTGCTGCTGACATTGCTGTGAGCCCGGCTCCTCTACACCTGATAGGTTGAACTAATTTATCTTGTACTTTTGTTTTCTGTCTTTGGACATTGTTGTCTTGCTGTAATGTTTGCGTTTTGCTGTTATTGTACTATGCCATTGTTTCAATAAACAATAATCCTGGATGTTAAAAAAAATTTGTCAGCCAAACATAAACATCCTGTGCTGTGCAGAAGACATAACGCTCATCACCAGCAACAAAGAAGATATGCTGTATTTACTGAGAAAAGTCAAAACTGAAAGTCGAAATATGGAATTAGAACAAAAGTCGAAATATGAAATTAGAACTGAATATAAAAAAGACAAAGATCCCAGACAGAAAAAGATGACAATTTTGAGCATGATGGCAAAAGACCAGAGGTTGTAAAGCATTTTAATCTCTTGGGCTCCTTCATAAATAAACAACTAGTGACAAAATACTACACAGAATAGCATTTTGTCACCACACAATGAAGACTCTTGACAAAGTATTCAACAGTGATGAAATTACACTCAAAACAAAGATCAGACTTGTCCATGTACTCATCTTCCCATTGAAACTACTCAGCGTCCAGGTTTTTTTTGTCAAAGATTACCTGAACAAGAAGTTAAGAGCTGATTGCTGCCATGCAGAGCTGCACCAGATTTTGCACTCTCCAGTTTTAGTAAATCAACCCTTTGACTACAGCTGTAGGGATGACGCTGGAAGATTAGCCAGACTAGCACAAACGGACTTCTTTTTAGAACTCTCTTTCATCAAATCGCTAGGACCTGGACTTGAGTTGACGGCACTTAAAATCAAAAAAAGTTAAGGGGACATTTATAAATACAGAGTGAACTACCTTGTTATGTTGCTTATAATTCATATGGTTCATGGATTATGCTGCTCTTTTACCAGTGTTGCTGATACCAGTTAGATTTAGTGCCACTCTGAATCTGAAGAAATTGTCTCAATTAAGAACATTGTGTTATTTCTGTCTGCTGCTTCTTCCTCTGCTATTGTTTTGGCGGTTTTACAACCGCACTTATTCCCTTGGTTCTATCTAAGATTATAAATGTAACAAGTGATTACAACCTTTTTGTCTATACATGAATTCAGCCAATCCTCATGTGGCTATTACCAATAATGTTAATAGCAAAGGATAACAACTGTGCAAAAAATAAAGATCTAATTTATTTACACAGAAGACAAGTAGTTATTAATCGAATCAAATATACTGAAATACAAAAAATATGATACTGCAAAAAAATTGATGTTACAGTATAACATACAGTATATTACCAGTACAGAGAGATGACTATAAGAAAGAAAGAGCAATGGTGATACATTACACAGACATCCTGATGTCCTGATGCAAAAAGGGCAAAAAGGGAAGCGGGGGGGGGGGGGGGGGTCGTGCTTTGTTGTTTTATAGTCTTTGCAAAACACCACCCCTTGACTAACCCACCCAGGTAAAATCACACCCTTCCACATATCTTAACATCTAATGGGTGGACTCAAGACCTTGGTCAGTTTAGCTCACCAACTGTTTAAAAAAAAAACAACAGAAAGTCCCAGCTGCCTTCCTTCCCCCTCTCCTCAATTGAGTCCTTTGAGGTGGCATCCTCCACAGCTATTATCTCAACATGTCTAGTTCCTTTAATTGCTTTAGAACTGAGCAAATGTTCACAATATTGTTCATGAAAGTAAAAATTATTATAGGCCCAAAATAGCCATTACACAGAAACAAAGAGAAAAATCGTGACGGGGAGGGCACAGCCTGTGATTTACAGCCTCACCTCTGTTCCTGTGTGAAAGGGGGTGTGTCTCTTCCCTCCAATCCACTCTGTGTTCCCTTCACTGAGCTCTGCAGAGTGTGACTTTAGCTCTGCTCCCCGTTTTTTATGACAGCTCAGACAAGCTTTATAAATTCTGTCCTTTGAACAGATATGAATGAGAGAAGGCTACAGATAAACAGGTACAACTTATAGTATGTAGGAGGATTTGTTTCATCTCTGTGTATCACCTGAGGTTAGCCACTTCACTGGGCATATTTAGGGGTTTACAATCACTTTACCATAGGTCCTTGCCCATTCTAAGATATATTTACAGTTGTGTCCAAAATTATTCAACCCCCAATGCTGTAAAGGGGTTTAGGGACTATAGTGTACATTTGGAATTGTATTCAGAATCAAATCCTACAAGGACGTTGTAACTACCCAAATGCAACTAAAATGACATCAATTGTTTATGTAATACAGTAGTAAATGGTTCTTATGTGGTTTCTTCATTGCCACAATTATTCAACCCCTTAAAGACTACCACTCTGAAGAACAGAGGTTCATACAGGTGCTTTCCATCAGGTATTGAAAACACCTGTGGATGTCACCGAGCAGCAATCAAGCATAATAAGCACCAATTAGGCAGCTTTAAAATGACTGTGATACTCAGCTCCTTCTAGACATTTACTGGTGTGGTTACAAACATGGTGAAGGCAAGAGAATGGTCCAGGAAGACAAGAGAAGAGGTGATTTCTCTTCACAGGAAGGGCAATGGCTATAAGAAGATTGCAAAGATGTTAAACATACCAAGAGACACCTTAGGAAGCATCATTCGCAAATTCAAGGCAAAGGGCACTGTTGAAACGCTACCTGGTCGTGGCAGAAAGAAGATGCTGACTTCGACTGCTGTGCGCTACCTGAAGCGTAGAGTGGAGAGAAGTCCCCGTGTGACTGCTGAGGAACTGAGAAAAGATTTGTCAGATGTGGGTACAGAAGTTTCAGCCCAGACAATAAGACGCACACTGCGTAATGAAGGCCTCCGTGCCAGAACTCCCAGGCGTACCCCCTTGCTGTCTCCAAAGAATAAGAAGAGTCGACTGCAGTATGCCAAAAGCCATGTGGACAAACCACAAAAGTTGTGGGATAGTGTTCTGTGGACTGATGAAACAAAATTAGAACTGTTTGGGCCCATGGATCAACGCTATGTTTGGAGGAGGAAGAACAAGGCCTATGATGAAAAGAACACCTTGCCTACTGTGAAGCATGGTGGAGGGTCAATCATGCTTTGGGGCTGTTTTGCTTCTGCAGGTACAGGGAAGCTTCAGCGTGTGCAAGGTACCATGAATTCTCTTCAGTACCAGGAGATATTGGATGGAAACGTGATGCAGTCCGTCACACACCTGAGGCTTGGGAGACGTTGGACCTTTCAACAGGACAATGATCCCAAGCATACCTCCAAGTCCACTAGAGCATGGTTGCAGAGGAAAGGCTGGAACATTTTGGAGTGGCCATCGCAGTCACCAGACTTAAATCCGATTGAGAACCTCTGGTGGGACTTAAAGAAAGCAGTTGCAGTGCGCAAGCCTAAGAATGTGACTGAACTGGAGGCCTTTGCCCATGAAGAATGGGCGAAGATACCCGTAGATCGCTGCAAGACACTTGTGTCAAGCTATGCTTCACGTTTAAAAGCTGTTATAACTGTAAAAGGATGCTGTACTAAGTACTAAGATTGAATGTCACTTGGGGGTTGAATAAAACTGATAATGCTGTGAGCACAGAAAAGACATTTGTGGTTATTTCATTATAACTGTTATGTTATATTTGTCTGACCTACAAGTGCCTCTTTAATGTAAATGTAAGCAAGATGACTGAATGATCAAAAGCAATGTCAAACTGGCCAAAACACTCAATTTCAGTGGGGGTTGAATAATTTTGGACACAACTGTAGGTGTCAGAGGGGACAAAGTGATTAACATAGTTGTGGCAGAGAACCCAGCATACCAAGTGGCTCCTCCATGGCAGCACTACGCCTTTTCTCTTGAATAATTTTAAGGAGTTAAGAACAAAAACAAAAAAACCCCAAACACTTATTACAGACCTCAGATCAATGCAGCTGCTGCAGAGCGATGTCTCTCCTCCTCTGCACCTCATTCTGGCCTTTGTTTATGATAACATCAGAGCCAAGGAGGCGGCGGCAGTTATACAGACAGCTGGTGGGGAGAGATACAAACTGCCATAGAGGGGGCAAATGCAACATGTGGGATTCCGGGAAGCCCGCAAGAGATGCAGGACAAGTGATCCCGGTGCCAGTGCACTCCTGCCAAGTGAGGTAGTGGAGTCAAGTGCTGGAACTTGTTCTAGCCCTTGGCTCCAGTATTCAGCCCGGATTTGTGGGACACTGGGTTTTAAATCAAAACTTGGGACAATCCTAATGATTGTGGGGTGGTTGGAAGGTACTTACATTGGTCCAGCTTGCATCAATATAGGTATGCGTATCTTATACCTGAAGAAAGCTGAAAGTCACTGTGGTAGTCAGCACTACTAAAGTGATAGCTGCAATGTTCCAGATCCTGTACTAAGCGGATGCACCACTGCACACTGACCCCCCCCCCCCCCCCCCACCCCTCACAGGAATAGAGCTGAGGCTGTCAATGTGCTGGAGTTCCCTCCCCTGCCACCATTTCTCTCTTGATGTCAGGAAAACTTGTCAGAAGTGATTCATAGTGAAAGCAGAAAACAAGGCAGCAGACAGAGATGACACTTTGTACTTGTCTCACTATAGAGGGATATGCTTTGTTCATATTTCATGTCTGAGGTTTACAACTATTTTAAAGAATATAATATTTTCTGATTGGTCAAGGTGGAAAGGAGGGACAAAATCTCCACCTTGTCCAATCACAGTACACCTTGTATTTAGAAAATAATCGGGGTGTTCTATGAATGGCAGCAGTGCTGAGTGAGCGACCACCTGTGGTCAACGTGCATGAGGAAGCTGCTCAGCACTGGCCCCCGGAAGGTTGCAGCGATCACTGTTATGTTATGTTCTACTACAGTGATTGTCAGCTTCCCTGGTAGCTCTTTAGGTATGAGACATACAGGGGTTGGACAAAAATACGGAAGCACTACTTGATTTGCAATTGTAAAAGTGATGACGCTTCATGTTGTGATGTAACATTCTTTTGCGTCCGCTGTGTGATGAGACACCTAGCTAACAGGTGGGAAGCCTTACTTTCGTCATTCACTGCGTGCGCTGCTAGTAATACGGAGTCATTTCAGAGCTTCCTGAGCTTCAAAAAGGGCAAATTGTTGGTGCCTCTGTGACTGAAGTTGCCAATTTATTTGCCGTGTTGAGAGGTACAGGATCAAAGGTCATGACGGCATATACAGTTTCTGGGAAAACATCATCTGATAAGCATAAATGCAATTGACATGGTCAACTGATTGAAAGACAAAATGACATTACCCAGGATTGTGAGCAGGAATTAGAAAACATCTGCTGCAAAAGTGACTGCGGAGCTCCATCTTAGGCAGGTCATACACTATACAATTTTCTCACAATTTTCTGTCCAATTTCTGCCCAATTTCCTTTAGATTTACCTTAAACTATGTAGTGCAAGAGCCTGCCTAATTGGATACAATTGAAAGTGTTGTTTAGGTTTGACCTCCTATTATAAGGTTTTTGGTAAATTTAAAGCAAAATTCTCAAGAAAATTGTATAATGTATGGCCACCCTTAGTCTTCTAAAGCCTGTGTCCAAAAAAACTATGCGGCGGGAACTCCATAAGCAAAGCATTCACGGCGAGATGCAACTGCCAAATCACCAGTGACCCATATTAATGCTCAGAAGAGGAGATAGTGGTGCAACACCCATAAATCACGGACTATCGATCAATGGAAGACTGTAATATGGTCCGAGGACTCGAGCTTCACACTGTTCCCAACCACCAGATGTGTTTACGTGTGGCAAACAAGCTTACGACCAGGACTGTCTTGTTCCAACGGTAAAGCATGGTGGTGGCACAATCACGATTTGGGCAGCCATATCTTGGTATTCTGCAGCCCCCACCATTATTTTGAAAGGTAGGGTCACTGCCACTGACTATGTACAAGTTCTGGCTACTCATGTGCACCTCATGGTGCAGACATTGTTTCCGGAAGACAGGTTCATTTACCAAGACGATAATGCTCCGATTCACACAACTGGTGTTGTCAAATCGTGGTTTGATGGGCACCGTCTCGCACCTTCCCTGGGTGCCTCAGTCTCCAGACCTCAACATCACTATGGTCAATTTTGGAGAACAAGGTTCGGGCTTGTTTTCCACTAATTTCTGTGAGAACTGGAACGATTTTTGAATTAAGTATAATTAAGCTAATTATATTCCATTATCTTCCATCCAAGACATATATTTGTCAATTCCCAGGAGAATTCAGGCCATCTTGGATGCCAAAGGTGGTCCAACACCATGCTAGGAAACAATATTGTTCTTTTATCTGCTGTTTCCAGAATTATGTCCAACCCCTGTACATACTTACATCACACCAATCTGGACCAGAGTAATAAGCAACCAACATCATTCCTGCAGTTCAGCTTCCCTCCGCAGGCCGAAAGTGACAGGCAGACTCCCCCCTCCCCTTGATCCCCCTCAACAGGGCTGCAGTTGCTAGGCAGCAAAGCCACAACCAAGCTGCTTCCACCGCTGGCTCTGAGTGCTGACGCGTTTCCGGTTCCTTTGCACTCTCCGCCCAGGAGTCGCCGGAAGCGGAGGGAGCCGGGCGGAAAGGAACGGAAAGGCTTTGACAGCGAGCGGAAACGCTTTCTGTTTCAGTGACCGTGTGAGAAGCCGGCCAGGTTTCCCTGGTGTGTCCTGTCACTTCTCCCTCACTGTGGGCAGGGCTCCGGTCCCTTTCCCTGCTAGCCGGTGTCTCCGCCATGGCTAAGAACACTCTGTCGTCGCGTTTCCGCAAGGTGGACATCGATGAGTACGATGAGAACAAGTTTGTGGACGATCAGTTGCAGGAGGAGCCGGCAGAGCTGCAGGGGCCGGACGAGGGAGAGGTGGACAGTCTGATCAGACAATATCCTTTTTTTTTACCATTCATTGTGAGAGCTGTCATCTGCTTGCTGGGTGGGGGGGGCTGTGGACTTTCTAGGAAGAGCAACGCAGCTGAGAGATTCCGAGGCTGCAGGAAATATTCCTTCCTTCAACATCCATACACCAATCAGCTCTGTCCATCAAAGCAGCTCCCATCTGCATCCTATAGAGTGGAGCCTTGTAGAGAATGGTCAGGCCAGCTCACCTTCCCATCACCAGGGTGGCAGTGGTGCACAATATATATATATGTGTGTGATTTTGCATTTCTGGGTAGAGGGTGCGCATGCCCTACCCGTGCTGCCATTGGCAGCCTCACCTGTCGATCGCCAGGTCCCGGCCGGTGGTTCCCCGCCGGCACCTGAAGATCTTCGTGTATCACCGATGGTGGAGAGACCTGTATGTAAACAATACAGATCTGTCCCCTGTCAGTTTCTGCACACTGCTTTGTATGGTTCTGCATAGCAGAGCCATACAAAGAAATCTGCTTACACAGTAACGCACACACACAGCACATTGTAAAACAGCACACAGTTAACTCTTTGATCGCCCCAGATGTTAACCCCTTCCTGCCCAGTGTCATTGGTACAGTGTCAGTGCTTTTTATTAGCACTGATCACTGTAATATGTCATTTGGGTTGTCAGTGATAGTTTCCTTCTCCCGCCAGTGTCAGAATGCCCGCCGCTATAAGTCACTGATCGCTGCCATTACTAATATAACAAAAAAAATTTTCAGTGTCTATACTGCCATTTGTAGACGCTATAACTTTCATGTAAACCAATTCATTTACACGTATTGGGATTTTTTTTTAGCACAGACATGTCGCAGAATACATTTTTTGGCCTAAATTTTACAAAATTTGATTTTAAAATTTTTTTTGCTGGACATGTTTAATAGAGAAAAGTTAAAAATATTGTTTATTTTCCTTAACATTGTTGGTCCTTTTTTTTATTTTTATAGCACAAAAAATAAAAAACACAGAGGTGATCAAATATCACTGAAAGAAAGCTCTATTGGGAAAAAAAGGCCATAAATTTAATTTGGGTGCAGCGTTACAAATATCAGTTAAAGTAATGCAGCGCCGTAACTGAAAAAAATGGCCTGGTCAGGAAGGGGGGTAAATCCTCTTGAGGGCAAGTGGTTAAACAATACCTGAAGGCTCTTTTCAAGTTTTGGATGAATGGAGATGGATTAGAACCCCTATCAGGTTTATTGCTGTCAGTGCCTTAATCCTTTCAGTGCTTGAGCTGTTTTATTGCATCCTTTTTACTTGCACACATGTTTTAATAAAATCATTATATGTTTTCTGAAAGCAGACACCCTAAAGAATAAAATAGTGGTAGTTCCAAGTTTGTGTGTCACACGACATAAAAAGGTCTAAGAAATGCAACATTTCAGTAAAAAACACACTAAAGTGAATTTTGGGGTAAACAAACGCAATATATTACCCAGTTTTTTTGTAAAATATAAAAGGCAGTTGCACCGAGTAGATACTCGACATGGCAAACCTTACATTTGTGTGCTCCCCTGAAATGGTGACAAACTTCATTACCCCATATTTTCTATAGGCGACACTTCAAAAGCCCCTATAGATAATCAGTTTAGTGTTATGGAGGAGGTCTTGTGCTAGAATTATTGCTCTCTAGGGTTGCCACCTCATCCCCTTAAAACCGAACACATATTATTTACACAGATTCTGTGGCTGATTAAGGTGGTAAATAAACTCAGTACCTTATGTGGATTAAATTAGCCTCAGAACCTGTGTAATTAATGTTTGGTTTTAAGGTCTGAGGTGGCAACTGAGGTGGCAACTCTATCTCACTCCAGCATGTGCAGTGGTATATAACATGTGTATCATGTGCTGCAGCCACCAGATTGTGAAACCCCTGCTGCTACGGACATGGCAGCGAAAGGGTTAAAGGATAAGTTTACCTTTTCAAAAAAAGAAATATTATAAATGCACTTTTTTGCAGGTAAAATAAAATGCATTTATTATTTTTTTTTTTTTTTCTAAGGAGCCTACAGAGTATTGCACTTGTGGTCAGCAGACTCTCAGGATTGCTGCCGGTCTGTGCCTCATACGGACAGGCAGTTACCTGAGAGCAGGAAGCTCAATGGACTACGAGAGCCCCCACCAGCGCCCTCTTAATTCTTTGAGAACAGGAAACTGAATGAATGATGCGGCTATGTGGGCGGAGCCTCACACGGCCGTATTATTTTCAAATTGTGACAGCGGATGCGGGGAGAAGATCCTCTTCCCGCTGTCACAGGGAGGTGGGGTTGGGAGACCTCAGATGCTGAAACAGGTTTCATGTTCCACCCCAAAAGCAGTGTGGCCCTTCTCAGATCAGGGAATCCAGTACTGCACAAACAGCAAAAAAAACAGAAAGGGAGCAGACGCCTAGTGCATTATCTCTAGCACTTTATTAAGGGATAAAAATTACATGTTATACTCACAAACCAAAATGGAAAAGTGGCATATCAAGATAAAGAGCCCAGAAATCCGCTCTCCAATCAAATTGAAGTATGTGGATGGCCATGCCAGCTAACATGTGTCGAGGGACTGGCCCCCTTCCTCAGGGCTTGAGTCTTTGCTCTGTGAAGAGGGATCAGTCCCCCCAAAACGCATCAGCTGGCATTGCCATCTGCATACTTCCATGACGTTAGAAAGCGAACTTTGTATCTGGATATGCCACTTTTCCATTATAGTTTGTGAGTATAACATGTACTTTTGTATCTGTTAAAGTGCTGGAGATGGTAATTCCTGTTTTAAATTTTTTTTTCTTGTTTAGTTTAAAAAAAAATTTACATTCCCGGCATGCTGTCACATTTGCGTGTGCTCTCAACCAAACTGTCAGACCATCGAATGGCTGGTTTGATAACTGATCACATGTGCAGCACCATGACAGTTGCAGATCAACCAAAGGCTAAGATGGCAGCTTCCTTGGCTGAAAAGGATAGGAGAGTTTAGTTTTGCTTTAGTTAGACCTTATTTTGACAAGTGGTTAGGAGGGGTAAAAATGCACAGTTGAGCCGGGTTTTGTCTACTTTTCTGTCACTTCCTGCTTTGGCTATGGGACAGGAAGTGAGGGGAAATCTACCCAGTTGAAAACTGACAGGGGTTATAACCCTCCCTTACTCTATCCAAAATAAAAAAGTTTTGACATAAATTCTACTTTAAAGGATAAGTTCACCTTTTTTAAAAGAAATTATAAATGCACATTTTTTTGTAGGTAAAAAAAAGTGCATTTATTATTTTTGTCTGCAGGAGCCAGAAAAGCATTGCACCAGCGATCAGCAGATTGCTGGTGCCATGCAGGTCTCCTGCAGATCTGTATATTTGCTTGCCCTGTACAGGATGTACACGCAAGCAGATATACTGACAGGAAGAATCAATGAACTACCATGGCGCTTCACAGCACTGTGGTAGTTCATTGAGGACTACAAGCTAACAGCCGCTAAGGCTGCCGGGAGTTGTAGTCTTTCATTGACAGATGACTGTGAATGAGTGACAGCTAGTGAAAAGGGAGAAGTTGCCCCCGCTAGCTGTCAAAGCGGGGGCTGTTCTGATGGTAATATGGTAATATGTTACACCCTGAATATGGGTGTAACATGTTACGAAAGGTGAACTTATTCTTTAAGTAATGATTGAAATTTTAATCTATTCATATTAAAATGTTAAAGAGGATCTTTATTCTTTTTGCCAAATATTAAAAATCAATAGTTACAAATACTGTAGCTGCTGACTAAAAGGACACTTGCCTGTTTAAGGATCCAACGCTGTCCTCACCCAGGCCGGTTCTTTGCCTGTCTTTGGTTTCCCGGCACCAGCATGTTAAGTGTGGGAAGCCAGCTGTGACTCCTTGTGGCTTCACAGCTGACTTTCCACTGCATGAACTGTGATGTGCTTTGTGAATGGTCTCACAGCCTTATGGGACCTTTGATGTGTCCCAAGAGGTTGCGGGTAGGGAGGAGGGTGAACTTTCAATCCAATCACCTAGGCGATCCGGCCAGAAGTGGGTGCGGGTGCCTACCAAAACAGAAAGGAAGGACTTTATTTTTCCCAGACTTCAGCATTAAGAGCTTGTTTACACCAGCGAGCCACACTGAACAAAACGCAGCTGGTGTGCGCTGCGTAACATTGTACTGTTTATTTTATTTTTCACGTTGCTTTATTGAAATATGACAAGTGCAGTGTGGCATTGCAGTACTTAAGTGGACACCACAGTAAGGGCTCGTTCACACTTGACTTTATTTCTAAGTCTTGCCAAATGCCCCTATAGCATTTGACAGGCGTTGGGGAAGCGTTTTTAATGCTCCTCAAACGCTCCCTAAATGCCCTATGCGCAGTTTTGAGGCGGTTTATAGGCATTTGCCAAGCGTTAAAACCGCACCACAAATGCCTATAATGAAGTTAAATGATATTAACGCTCCGCAACCTCACCGCAAACGCTTGCCAGGCATTTGCGGAGCGGCACCATAGACTTAAATGGGAGGCTTCAACTCCTCCTGACCCAACACGAGACTTCGGTTTTGCTAACGCTTCAGTGTGAACAGCACTGTGTACTGCCATGTGCAGAATTTTCATAGCCGTTTGAGAAGCGTTAAAAACGCTTCCGAAGCACCAGTCTGACACCTGCTGACAGAGCTAGTGTGAACTAAGCCTAATAATGAGATGATTGGAAACAAGTGGAAGATATTATGGATTTACTGATACTAGTTCTTGATTACTAAAATGACTGATTCATCATATGACATCTTCTTTTCGTTTGTGTCTTATGATGTTGGGATTGGTTAACCAATTCAATACCGGGTAATTTTACACCTTCCTGCCCAGGCCAGTTTTCAGGTTTCAGCGCTCTCACACTTTGAATGACAATTGCGCGGTCATACAACCTTGTACCCAAACTAAAATTTTATCATTTTCTTCACACAACTAGAGCTTTCTTTTGGTGGTATTTAATCACCAGTGGGGTTTTTATTTTTTGCTAAATTAACAAAAAAAGACCAAAAATGTTGAAGAAAAAAAAAGTTTTTCTTTGTTTCTGTTATAAAAGTTTGCAAATAAATAATTGTTCTTCATAAATTTAGGCCGAGATGTATTCTGCTACATGTCTTTGGTGAAAATAACCCAAATTAGGATGTATTTTTTAGTTTGTAGGAAAGTTATAGAGTTCACAAACTATGGTATAGATATGAAAATTGATCAATCCTGATGTACTGACAGCCAATCTAATTTCTTGAGGTTCAAGAATGTCAAACAGTACAGATATCCCCCAAATGACCCCTTTTTGCAAAGTAGACAGTCCAACGTATTTCATAAGAGGCATGGCGAGTTTTTTGAAGTTGTATTTTTTTTGTCATAATTTTTCAAAAAATTAAAATTAGTTTCACTATTTTTTTTCACATATTGTCAACAGTGCAGTACAGCATCATATAACTGGCATGGCGGTGATCAGGGACACTGACTGGTGACAGTATGAAAAAAAAAAATAATATATTTTTTTAAATTTTGTTTATTATTTTTTATTACATTTTTTTCTCTTTTTTTAAGATTTTTTTTTCATATTTCACTATGACCAAAGTAGTACAATGTTACCATAGTAACATTGTACTACTTTGGGGAAGTGATCAGTATTTTTTTTTTTACACAATTTGCTTATAGCAAAGAATTACTTTGCTATAAGCAAGCATTTACCTGAATAACATCGATTCATTCAGGGTTTTTTTTTTTTTTTTTTGTGCTTAGCTGTGATTTGGCCACAGCTAATCACATGACATGTGCATGTGATTAGCTGTGACCATTCACAGCTAGGCAGTAGTATACAATGGATGTCATGAATGAAGCCATCCATTGTATACAACTGTCATGTGACCTGCTGTGATTGGTCACAGCAGGTCACATGGTACCGGCAACGGGGCCGATACTCAGATCTGTCATCGGCCGTGTCCGAGGTACACGGCCGGTGACAGATCGCGCCGCTCTGCAGGAGCGCAATCTGCTCATGTGCGGGAGGACGCCATATGGCGTCCACCCGGAAAGCTGATGACATTTGCCGCCCGCCATTCGGCCATAGGGCGGGCGGCAAATGGTTAATGTACACTTGTTGATGAGATCTAACATCTGACTAGAGGCTTGCATGCATTCTGATTCAATGCAGTATGACTACATCTAGAGCTCATATTGTATGCCTTTGTTTACTTATTAATGCTTGAGGTTTGTACTTATCAACAAAATCTATAGGCAACAGAAACAGGTGCGGGAATTTACTAAAAGCAGAGCAGCTCAGCTGTGCATATTCACAAATGTCTAGCTTTAGCTTGTTTAGTTAAAGTGGAACTAAACCCTCCAATACTTTATAGTCATTTTTCTGGAGTTGCCATGGTGCTGCACATTTGATCAGTCATGACACCAGCCATTTGCTGGCTTGACATTTCATTTGAAAGCACAAGCAACTGTGACAGTTATTTACAGCATGCCTTGAATGTAAATTTTTTTTGAGAGACCAAAGTGTCATTAAATCCAAAACCTATTTTAGAGCCAATTCACAGACTTGCGCTAAAATGCATGTATATTTCCATCCATTTTACTTGTGTCTTAACGTATGCTGATGTCCGTTGACCGACATTTTTGACGTCCGTTGACACATATTTTGCATTTTAGTGCAACGCAGTGGGCTTGTGTGTGAATAGGACACATTGGAAATGACTGTTTTTCAGATGTCCTTCCGTTGATTTGCATTTTACAGCTGCGCTAAAATTGCCTGGTATGAATTGGCCCTAAATGTCTTTAGACATAGAGCGAGATTTACTAAAACTGGAGCACTCAGAATCTGGTGCAGCTGTGCATGGTAGCCAATCGGCTTCTAACTTCAGCCTGTTCATTTAACCACTTTGCGCCAGCGCCTCCCGGCCCTTTAAGGGTTTCAGAAGCCGGAAGGCAGGGTTTAGGGTCATGTGACCACCGTGACATGCCGTCATGGCGGTCACATGATCGGGAAAGGTCCCAATTGAAAGAGGAGATCGGGACCTTTCCGTGAGTACCAAACATGTGTGGTGAGAGCGCGCGGGGCGCGTGCTTTCAGCACATATGTTCTTTTTTAATAGAATGCAAAGGTGCGGCTGCTCGGCGTCTAGGCCCAGACCCCGGGAGGCCGCACATTTGCTTTCGGCCAGTGTGAAGAGGTTAAGCTTTGTCAATAAAACCTGGAAGCTGTTTTGTTTCTATGCAGAGCTGCACCAGGTTTTACACTCTCAAGTTTTTGGCAACTCTCCCCCATAGTATTGCATTTCATGCATAATTGTGTAGCCTCCCTAGCGGTCTGATTATGTCAGTATTTCTGTGCTCAAAGTGGTAAATTTTTTTGCATGGAAATATGTAGTTGTTTTATTGTAGGCCTGTAATTTTTAGAAATAACTCACTCAAATCAGTCCGAACAAGAGTCTAGTAAACATCCCGGGTATGTTAAAATTTGAAACGCGAAATCATAAATTATGATTTACTAAATAATCATAAAAAAAATAATATAATACATTTAATTCAATAATATAATCAAACCAAAAACGCTGAAATTTGAAATATAGCGCCAAGTTCGCACATCCACTGAGCAAAGTCGCAAAATCGTTTTCAGTGTCTGATGACGAATTTCCCCACGAATCATTATCACTCAATTCTGAAAGTGATTCTAATTTACTATCGCTGTTCTCTAGCTGGTCTAAAACCGCCTTTGACCTAAAGGGACGCTCTTTGGACGTCATGGACATTTCAAAGTTTCCAGGCAGGAAGAACAGTAAATATGCAGGCAGGGCACAGGACAAAGCACTAGGGACAAAATGTATGTTAAATGGTTTGATACAGTAATGGTTTACTATGTGATTTTAGTGTGTCACTTTTTGACATTTTTAAATTTCTCGCCAGTTCCGTCCCCATACGTCCTGACGTCGCAGGGAACGGAACCCGAAAGACGGATGCCGGCATCGGCCGGAGGACATTGCTGGGGACACTGCAGGGGGGATATCGCGGGAGCTCAGGACAAGGTAAGTGCAGAAGGGATTCCGGAGCAACGCTGCAGGGTATTCCCGAGTGTAGCTCGTGGGTTACTGCTTGTGGTGCTGAAACTTTACCCCTTGCTACACTCGGGGATACCTCCAGGGAGGTTGATCCCCCACCTAAATTTCACATATTTGCAGGTGCGGGAGTGCGTGTGAGTTGCACACATTCCCACACACAAATGCAGCCACAAACTCAACAGGGTACTGCACATGCGTGGGGGTGCCATTAACTCTTAATGGCACCCCCACGCTGTGAAAAATGCACAAAATACCATGTGATTTCCTTGTGGCCAGGTTTTAAAAAAAGGTGCAGGGACCTTTTCCCTGCAGAAAACAGACACAACAGCCCATTCAAATGAGTGGGCTGCTGTGCCGATGCACCACGCACAGCCGCATGAATGTGAACCAAACCTTAATCATTAGCTCATTTTATATGGAATAATAAAAACTGGGTTGTTCCTGCTGTTCACTGCTGCTTCCCTCCTCTCTGTGTTTCTGCTGCAGCTTCAGATCCTGTGCATCTACTGTACTGCGCATGCTTTATTTTTAACACCTTGTGACTGCTAAAACTGCCAATTAGGGCTGTGCGGACATGGGAAGCTAGTTCACACTTCCTTGTATGACAGACTAGCTAGCTGTTCCTTCTACCAGTGATCTGTGATCTTTTCCTGTTTGTTCCTGTCCTCAGGGGAAAGAGCACTCAACCACAGTTCAGCCCACTGTTAAAAAGATAATTAGAAGCTCAATTTTTTAAAGCACGAATATTGTGTATAAACATATTTAGAATGTTTAAAGGCACTTAATCCTTGTGACTGTAATATCACTTTAAATCAACTGGTTTAGTTGTGCTTTAAGCTTTGAAAATGAAAACTACAGGCGCATGCGCAGCCAGCGGTGACGGACATGTCTCCTTGAGGCTCCTCCGCACCGCAGGGAAGACAGCCGACCCGCGATCCCGGCCCGCAGCATCATATAAACGGCGCCGGTTGCCATAGCGACCCCCCCTGCCACATGCTAATTTGGTCAGGGGAGCGTCCCGGCACCAGGCTCCACCGGCTGGCAAACCGATCCAGGAGCTCCTTGCTCGTGCCTCCTCCAAGATGGCCGCCGCACCCTCTCACAGCAACAAGCCAGCAGCATTAAAGTATACAGCCCTGCACACGGAGCAGCCAAGCCATCCCTGCACTTCTGAGGGTGAGTCTGATGCTGAGACAGAGACCCCCATACATGCTTCAACACCTGATCTTACTACTCCTGACCTTCTCACACATTTTGAAAAAATGCTACACAAAGCCCTGAAACAGACCTCTGACTGCATCACAGACAAGCTGTCCAGAGAAATCCATGAGCTATGGCAACGCACTGCTGACCTGGAACAGAGGGTGGATTACCTCGACGCCTCATTTCAAACACAAGCAGATGAACTCGACCTTATGCATGACAAAAACGCTATACTACAAACGCGCTTAGAGTACTTTGAGAATCGGGCTAGGCGCTCAAACGTGCAAATTCGTGGCCTTCCTGAGTCGGATATTGATGTCCAATCCACTGTCACAGCGCTATTTTAAGAGCTCGCCCCTGATATTCCCATAGAACGCCTAGAAATGGATAGGGTTTACAGAGCACTGGCTCCAAAACGCACCGACGGCCCTCCACAAGATATCATAGCCAAGCTCCACTTCTTTCGCACTAGAGAACAGCTTCTACAAGCAGCCTGTAACGCAGAATCCCTCACATTCCAGGGTCACGCTTACCAGCTATTCCAAGACCTCTGTTCCACTACCATCGCCAAACGAAGGCCATGAAGCCACATTTACAAGCACTTCAACAGCATGGCATACCGTATAAATGGTGCTTTCCTTTCGCAGTGCGTTTCTGGTACCAGGCCCGAGACCATATCTGCAAGATGCCTGATGAGCTTCAAGACACCCTGTGGAACCTCCAGCTGCACCCACACGCAACACCCGTCAGAAGGCCAGACAACGATCAGCATCATGCTCACAGCAGAAATCTCACCCGCCACACCTCACCAACGGTCAACTCAACACCCACAAACGAGGGCGTTTTTCATCACCTGCTCCTTCTCCACAAGATTCCATGCACTGAATCTCATCAATCATCTCTCGCTTTACAGCCTGCATTCAACGAAGTGGAACTCCGCACCCTCGTAGTTGACACCCATGGTGTCTGTTCCTCTCATCCCTCACCTGAATGCAGACGCTAAGCATCCGTATCCTTATGTAAGCCCCCAGGGCTCATACTGTCCTTCTGATTTCCTCTTCTGTTCTCCCCCCCTTTTTTCTTGAAACAATGTTATAACCTGTATTGAAGAAAATTTCTTGCTTCCCCGTATATCACGGGCCATCCTACTCTCTCTCTCCTCTTTCGTTAAGAGCTTGTTGTGCCTAATATAATATTCGTTGGTTTAATCTTTAATCGATTATGCCTGTATTTTATGTATAGGATCCTCGGTTCTGGCGGTATGGAGAATTTCGTCCCCCCATCTCTGCAGACCAACCTGGACGACTGATGCCGCCCGACTCTAGGATCCTTTGACTCTTCTGTATGCCAATCCTGATGTTCTTTCTCCCCCCAGGATCGCACTACTACATTCATGTGTATATGCTGTCTTCCCTGCGGCCAGCATACCTGCGCACTCACCACTAGCCCCTTTTGGTATAGTGTTTTTGATACCACTTGGGCTATTACCGCTCCCCAGACCACCCGAGTCCCGGGTGATCCCGGGGACCACTTCTTTGCCTAATTATGGCCCCCTATATCCCTCTCCTGATACCCTTCCCTAGCCCTATCCTCCTCTCCCCTACACGACTCCACATCTTTGTCTAACTCCTTCTCCCACACAACAATCTTGCACCTAGACTGCCAGATTCTCTCTCAGCTGGTACCACTCTATTATATGAATCACCACACGCTCTCCCCATGGGTTCCCTACACATTCTCACCCTGAATGTTCAGGGTCTTAACATACCGCAGAAGGGCAACAAGGCATTCCGCTCATTCGCATCATACAATGCCCATATAGTTTGCCTCCAGGAGACGCACTATACTCCTACCTCCACTCCCAAATTCTTTGGCCCCCGCTACCCACAAGTCTACACAGCCTCCGCCGCTACCAAACGTAGAAGGGTGCTCATTGCCTTCAACCGTACGATGCCCTCCACATTGCATTGCATTGAAATTAAAGACCCTGAAGGTTGATATCTCCTGCTCACCGGGCAACTTCTGGACTTAGAAGTCACCATCGCCACGTGTTACGCCCCAAACCAAGGTCTCTTACCATTTCTTTCCCACCTATCAGTTATTGACCATCACAAATGCGGCACGTTGTTAGTCTGTGGGGATTCACCTCTAAACAAACCTTTTTAAACCATATTACAACATTACTCAATGATAGATACATGGAGAGAACTCAATCCGATAAAACGCTAATATACCTTCTATTCCCATCCTCACAAGACCTTTTCAAGAATAGATCATATCTTTATGACTGCTAGCGCTTTCCCCTGAGTACTGGCCTCCGACATCCTCCCAATTCCCTGGTCAGATCACTGTGCTGTGCTTACTTCCATTCCCCCCCTGATCCCTCTTGGACCATCAATGAGAACCTCCTATCGAACCCGACAAATTGCTCAGATATCGAAATGGCGCTCAAAAATGATCTATCTCTAAACCAAACTCCAGATATCTTCCCTCTCCTTCTTTGGGAAGCACATAAACCTGTACTCTGCGGGTTTTGCATTTGTAAAACATCCTTCCCAAATAAAGAAAAGAGACGGCAACACCTTCTTCTACAACACACCTATGACCAATCTCATCAAGCTTTCCAAACGACCCCTTCCCCTGCCAACCGAGAAGCCCTAGAACAATCCTGACTGGCCCTTGATCTCCTTACGGACCAAGCTGAGCTCTCCCTTCGTAGATCCCGACAAAAATATTATACAAAAGCCAATAAACCTGGCACCTTTCTTGCACTTTCAATCCGTAGGCTTGATCAGATCACCAAACCCATTCGACTACGCACTTCATCTGATAACCTCACTAGTAATCTGGAACGGATCGTACAAGTTTGCCACAAGCATCTCTCATGTCTCTATTCTTCTTCCACACCCTTCGACTCTTCCCAGGCCGACACCCTTTTAGCCTCTCACATTCCCGAAACTCTCGGAACATCATCTAACAGCATTAGAACGCCCTATCTCTACTGCTGAAACTCTAAATGCTATTAAACTCCTAAAGCCCCGTAAACGTCCAGGGCCTGACGGTGTTTCTGCCACATACTACAAAAAGTTTGCCCACCTACTCACGCCTGTTCTTACTAACCCATTCAATGCCATATTATCAGACCAAACTTTCAACCCAGATACAGTACAAGCCAACATCTCGATGATCCTAAAGCCGAATTTAGACACGCAATGGTCCAATTATAGGCCAATTTCCCTCCTCAACATAGACATCAAATTGCTAGCTAAAATCTTATCTACACGCCTCAGCACGTGCATAGGATCCATAATTCATAATGATCAAGTGGGCTTTATACCAACCCGACAAGCCGGAGACAACGTCCGACGCGCAACTCTTCTGGCACACATAGCCAAATCCCGCAATATTCCCACCTGTTTCCTGTCCCTGGATATACGGAAGGCATTTGACACAGTCTCATGGCCATACCTGCACTACATTCTGCGCCAATAGGGCTTTGGCCCTCATTTTTTAACCTGGATCCTCTCTCTCTACCGCGAATCCTCGGCCAGAATCAAATACTTAGGTCATCGGTCTGCTCGATTCCCAATTTTACGTGGCACCAGACAGGGTCCCCTCTACTCTTTGCCCTAGCCATAGACCCGCTGGCCCTTTCGATCAGGACCAATCCGGATGTCCATGTACTTGAGATAGGAGGCACCTTCCATAAACTGTGTGTATTCGCGGATGACGTCTTACTTTTCCTCACCTCCCCCTTGACATCCTCTCCTACTCTCCTCTGGCTCCTTGACAAGTTTGTCTCTCTCTCTCCGGCCTTCAAATTAACCCTCAGAAGTCATTAGCACTCAATATTTCACTCCCCCCTAATGATCTGACCCACCTGAAACAGATACTTCCGTTCTCATGGTCACAAAGCTCTATTCCCTTCTTGGGTATAAAATTAATATTTTGGATCTCTGCGTCGCCAACTACACCCCTATGTTAGCTCATCTAACGGCACTTATGACCAAATGGTCCTCTCTTCCACTGGCATGGCTAGGCAGAATAGCAGTCGTGAAGATGTCTGGGGCAAGGTTTGCCCACATGTTCCCCGCTCCACTCTTTATCACCCCAAACTTAATGGCCGACTCGGTCTCCCAGATATCAGTAAATACTACCAAGCAGCACACATAGCACAATTACCAAAATATCATGCTACCTAGGAAACCCCACAATGGGTTATCCTTGAATCTATAGAGTGTGACCCCTTATCTACTGCTAACCTTCTCTGGTTAAGACCTATTGATCGTCGTTCAGTTACAAACTCTATTACTTCTCACTTCTTGCTTTGGGATAAATTGAAATCCCGCTATCCCCTACAGTCACACAATAACCCCCTTCTCTCATATCTCCGAAACCCAGCCTTCCCCCCGGCCTGGTCCTCGCCACACACATTTAAACACTGGTCCTCATCCAACCTTATCCGGACCCATCACTTTGTGCTCAGGAACAAGTTCAGACCCTTTACCTCATTATGTGAAACCCATGAACTCCCAACTTCCGAAATATTTCGGTACCTACAATTGAAACATTTTTACGCTCCTTACACTACAGCTACCAGTCCAGTAAACACCATGTCCCCTTTTGAACGGGCTTGCCACAAAGACCCCCATAGGCGAGGCCTCATATCATATCTGTACTCCCTCTTCATAACCTACACCACTACCCTCATATACGCAAATGGGAAACGCACCTTGGTTAGCAATTCGACCCTTCTGATTGGGACCACATCTGGTCCAATACTAAAGCGTCATCGCAAAATATCGTGGCCTTGGAAACCAACTATAAAGTCCTGACTCGTTGGTACCTAGTCCCAGTAAGAATAGCAAAGTACACCCCTAATTACCCCTCAACTTGCTTCAGAGGCTGTGTAGACCTGGGCACACATTTCCATATATGGTAGGACTGCCTAACCGCCCAAGTCTTCTGGGCGGAAGTCTAGAGTGCTTTCTACACTAAACGCAAAAATCCTCCAACCGAACCCATCAACTGCGCTGCTCAACCTATGACCCCCTGACATCACAAATTCACAATTCAAACATATTCTGCAAATTACTACAGCAGCAAAGCTGGTCATAGCCAAATCTTTGAAATCTCCCTCACTATGCATCGCAGTAGTTAAAAATAAAGTTACCCAGGCTATGATTCATGCAAAATAGAAGCCACAATTTTAGATAACATCCCTGCTTGAGGTGATTTGTAGCCGTATTAGTGCATTTGCGACAGGAACAATTCGAGTCCGTGTGTCAGGAATGGACTCAGCACTGGTGGTGGGACTCACCTGCCGTGTGGGCTGCAGTACCAGAGCTGACCAGCGGGTGCTCTCAGCAGCCAGAAGCTCACACGTGCACTCAGCCAAACCTGGGACTGATTGCAGAAAGGTGTATTTAAGGCATGGCCAGGCCTGTGATCTGGGCCTTGGTGTATGTTTTCCCATGAGCCTCTGTACCTGGTATCCTGTGTTCCTGCTTAGTTGCTGACCCTGCTTGATTCTGATCGTCTCCTGTTGAACCTGGCTTGTGACCCTGACCGTTCTCTGCCTGATCCCCTGTACCGCGCCGCCCGTGAGTTACTGAACCCGGGTTGTGACCTTGACCATTCTCTGCCTGCTCCTTTGATACCTTGCTGCCCGCACGTTGCTGACTTGGCCCGTCTGACCACGCTAACTGCTCTGCCATCCATCCATCCTGCACGGATCCAGCCGTACCTGCACATACCTCTGGCGGATCCCTCTACCACTAGCAGGTGTACTCAGGGGCCGCGACCTGGTTCCTGTCTGCTCCAAGTCCATCCCCACCATCAGGGGCCCTGGTGAATAGCAGACTGGGACTTAGACTCCGCGCCCTGGGGAATCCTGTCCTGGGGACCGCTAGAGGTACCACCAAACGGTCATTACAGAACCCTACGGCCGGCCTGACCGTTCCACCTCTCTAGCCCTGACTTTTTATTTGCACTAACATGCAATTTGGGGACAAGCTTTCGGGGAATGTCCCCTTCTTCGGGTCTAAGCGGTACTGAAACAAAGATTTAGCAGAATGTTAGAAGAGATGGGGAAAAAAAAAAATAAACCAGAAATAAGACACAGCAAAAGCATAGTCTGGGGGGGGGGGAAGACAACACTAGCAGAGGTAGTCATGCTTGAGCTGATAGTCTTAAAACTGTTGGATAATGATTGAGGAATCCCAAATTCAGGCCGTTATCTCTTGTGTCAAATAGAACTATCATTCTTAGTTCAAAAGTTTTTCTTTGCTGAATGGATTTGAAATTTCCTTTAAGAACTAAAATATTGAGGTCTCCCAAAGGTCTCACAACACCATAAACACAGCCTTGAGAACCCGAAGAGAAAATCTACTTCAGTACAAAGAGAAAAAAAACAAACAACCGTGTACCTCTAGTAACCACATACAACCCAGCACTAGAAGGAATACGAAAAATAATCAAAGATTTACAACCGATCATAACAGAGGATGGAACTCTGAAAGAAATATTCCAGCAACCACCAATACTAGCTTTCAGACAACCCCCCCAACCTCAGAAATAAACTAATCAGTAGGAAACTTCCTTCTGATTATGAGGTCACAAATAATGGAAGCAAACCCTGCAATAAGAAATGCTGCAAACTGTGCAACCAAATCAATACATCAAAAAGTGTCAGACACTCAAAAGGGATCTTCAATATCTCCGGCTCATACAGCTGCACCTCTAGTAATGTTGTGTACCTTATCCAGTGCAGAAAATGTAGCAAAGGATCTTATGTTGGCAAAACAGGACAGAAGTTGCAAACAAGGATGAATTTGCACAGACATACCATCAAGGAACATAAAGAAGATGACCTTTGCACATCTGTGGGACACCATTTCGCACAACCAGACCACACTTTGGGAGACCTCAATATTTTAGTTCTTAAAGGAAATTTCAAATCCATTCAGGAAAGAAAAACTTTTGAACTAAGAATGATAATTCTATTTGACACAAGAGATAACAGCCTGAATTTGGACATGGGATTCCTCACTCATTATCCAACAGTTTTATGACTATCAGCTCAAGCATGACTGCCTCTGCTAGTTTTTTTTTTTTCCCCATCTCTTCTAACATTCTGCTAAATCTTTGTTTCAGTACTGCTTAGACCTGAAGCTGGGGACATTCCCTGAAAGCTTGTCCTCAAAATTGTATGTTAGTGCAAATAAAAAAAGGATCACGGACAGTACTCAATTGTTCCAGATAACATCCCTAAATTCAAGAAGGTATGGAACCCCTGGGTAAAGCATTTCCTTCCGCCTAACTTTGATGACTCACTTCTCGACCCGTAACAAATACTTCAAGCTACATTGGTACCACCCCCCACCAATCTCACGTTCTTCTTCATCCATTGCTTCTAACCGTGGAGTCACCTACCTCTCCGTATCCCTCCCCTCTTTCTCTTCCCTTTCCTATAAGGTCTCATTTGTTATTGATACCTAATTTTGTACCTATGCAATTTTTTGTATGAGAATTGTATACCTCCACTGTCCCGTTTATTCTTTCCTGTTAAAATCAATAAAATCTTTGAACAAGAAAATGGAAACTACAAGCTGATTGGTTGCCATGCACAGCTGCTCCAGATTCTGACTGCTCCAGTCTTAGTACATTCTCCCAGGGGCATGTGCCTATAATAGCTGCAAGTGCAGTCACGCTGTATTTAGCATGCACAGGCCCTTGTTCAGTTTTAATTAGGCATCTGTTTCTTGGGTTCGTGCTTGTGGGTGGTCTGTACTCAGCATCATGCTGCTGGGTGCCACATGTGGTCTTTGAGCTGCTGGAAGGGAACCATTGTAATTTGCCATTAGGGTAAGAATCGAGTGATCACTGTTCTTGTAGAAATAAAGGTTTTTACAGTCAGCATTTCTCTGTTGTCAGTTTAATTTGGCAATTTGTAAAACACTGGCAATTGGTACAAAACGTTGGTCTGCTTAACTGAAAGGGCCCATTCACACCAGAGGCAATGGGGCTTTTTCCTGTACAGGCCCAATGCATAGACAAGGCAAATGGCTTGCTTCCAGTGGTGTCATACAGCAGGGCTTGACAAATTTTGCTTTGCATCTAGGAGCCAGCTAAAAATGTTAGGAGCCAGTTTTTAAAATCAAATGCCCGGGGCCAGGAGCTGTGTGAAAGAAAGAAACCTGTGTGAGCGGGCCAAGATGACACATTGAAAATGCAAGTTCACTTTTACAGAAAATTTGTAAGGTGACCTTAGAATGAACCCCCTCCTCATCCACCATGGTCCCGCTGTACTATTGTCCTGCGATCCCCTGCTGTCTGGCACCAGGATGCCGCTTCACCGGTCTAGGGATTTGTCAGCGCTGTCCATGTGACGGTACTGACCAATTAGAATGCCTCTTGTCTGTGCGCTGAGAGATACAGATAAGAAATTAAGCCGGCAGGATTTAAATTCCCTGGATCAGTGAAGCGGCATCCGAGTGCCTGACAACGGATGGCTGACAAAAACCCAGGCATCAGGGAACAATTTCTAGTCACCATGGCAACCTGGTGCCTGGGATTTGTTGAGCCTTGTCATACAGTACTTTTTTCAGCAACACTGCTGCGGTGAGCAGAACTGTATTGAAATGTCACTCGTGACATTGGTGCATTGACACTTTCTCTCCAACACGCCAGTGGCCGTGCATTTAGGCCTTAAAGCGGAGCTCCAACCAAAAGGGGAAGTTCCACTTTAAGGACTGCTCCCCATTAAGGTTTTGCACCTTTGTGGGGGGGGGGGGGAGCGGGTACCCGAATGTGACAGGTACTCGCTCCCACTTCCGGTCCGATTGCCTAGGCGGAAGGTGTCCTCCCTCCCTGTAGTCCTTTGGGACACGTGACAGGTCCCTGAAGACTACAGGACCATTCAAGCTGCCACAGCCAGGTGCTCAAACTGAAGATGCTGGCCTCCTGGAATCCAGGACGGCCGGTGAAACGGGTAAGTGGAACTCCGCTTTAGGGCTAGTTCACACCACAAAAACACACTGCGGATGTGTTTCGGCTTACACTTCACACCACAGTGTTCCTGTGCATTTTGCTGTGTTCCAGTACAGTTCTGTGCAGATCAAATGCAGCATGTTCTACTTTTTTTTTATGCACTGGAATACATGGAAAACACTGTGCATGCATTTTTGATGCAGGAAAAAAAAACATACTGGACCACATCTGGTGTGAACCAGCCCTAAATCTAACTGTGGACAGAATTAGTTTTACTGAATCTACCCTGTAAAATAGTTTATTACTTGTGGATCCTGATAGTAGGTAGGTTATCTTTCCATGTCCTATAACTGGCCCAGCTTTCCAGCAAATGGCAGTTATAGATTTGGGATAAACCTTTTTAAACTGATGGGGGTGCTTACAATTGTCAGCTTTTTATTATTTTCCACAAGAAAACAAAACCTGTTGCTATAAAGGCTTAACGGTATTAGCTTAAGTGGGATTTATTTTAGATTTATTTAATACAGAACAAAACCTTCCTATCCTTTACAGCCAAGGAAGCTGCCCTCTTAACCGCTCTTTGATCTGCAGTTGCCATGATGCTGCTCTTGTTATCAGTTATGACAGCAGACATTTGCCTATTTGATACTAAGCAGCTGTAGTTGCTGCCATTCACGGCATGTGTGACGAACCAGGAGTGCAGAAAGAGAATGTACCCAGAGGTAAATCACACAGAACTCAACGTGCGGGCGTTTATTGGGGAACTTGGGTATACAAGGAGAGGGCGGCAGTAGGACATGTCAAAGAGAGATATTCTTCACGGTGGCAATAGGGCACAGAAAGAGGGGATTGTCTTCAGGGTGGCAAAAGGGAACAGCAAGAGGGGATAGTCTTCAGGGTAGCAATAGGAAACAGGCAGGGCATGCCAATTGAGGACTCTGGGCACACAGTAGGGTGGACAGGCAGGGCAATCTGTGGGGATACTGGGCACACAACAATCTTGGGCCCACACAGGTTCTGGCAGTAAGTGGCTCCTGCAGATAAGGGTCTACAAAGTGGGGGGAAGTTCCAATGCCCGGAAACAAGCACAAACAATACAGAACTACAAATCTTAGCAATCCCAATGTCCAGAAAGTAGCAGCTCTAAGCACCTTCTAGCCCTCTTCTAATGAGACCTGCAGCCATTAGTTTCCCTGTGTTTATTATGGGAGTAAACTTATAAATGTCTGCCACTTTTTTAATTTTTTAAATTCAGCATAGAGATGCTGTATGGTACTTCAAATTCAGCCAAGACCTCAGCCCCAAATTGTGGGTGCCGAGTTGTCTGGCTTTATCCTAGTACAGTAACATCTGTGCTAGCTGCTGAGAGGAGCTTCCCCTTGTACCCCCTGTGTGCTCACAGGAACTTATGATCAGTTATTCAGATAATGGAAAAATGGGATAAAAAGGGGCAGCAGGATTTTTCTTGGTACCAACAAGGATATAACAATAGTCTAAATGGTTAAAACCACATCATTTTTATTGTTACAAATATAATCACAAAATTTTCTTTAAATGAGCAAAAGAATAAAAAATCCCCCTTGTTGGTCTGTACTACAGTCACACTGGTGGTGCTAGCTCACACCAAAGAGATGTCAATCCATGATGGAGGTGGATATGTAGTAAGCCAATCTTGATATGTGAACACCACAGGTAACAGCATTAGCAGTCTATCGGTTAAGTGGGCCAATTATTATAGCAGGTGGTTCCAAAGGTTGATAAAGATGTAACTGGATCTAAGAAATATATTTACAGCGGGTAAAGTAGATATTGAACACATCACCATTTTTCTCAGTAAATATATTTCTAAATGTGCTGTTGATATGAAATTTTCACCACATGTCGGTACCAAACTATGCGATCCATTCATAAAAATTAACCAAAACAAATAAGTTCCGAAATTAAGTTATGTGTAATAAAATGGAATTACATCTGGAAAAAGTATTGAACATGCCAACTGAAATGTATTTAATACTTTGTTCAAAATCCTTTGTTGGTAATGACAGCTTCAGGATGCCTCCTGTATGGAGAGACTAGTAGCATGCATTGCTCAGGTGTGATTTTGGCCCATTCTTCCACACAGTCTTGAAGGTTCCGTGGGCCTCTTTTATGAACTCTGATCTTTTAGTTCTTTCCATAGATTTTCTATGGGATTCAAGACAGGTGATTGGCTGGGCCATTCTAGCAGCTTTATGTTCTTTCTTTGAAACCAATTGAGAGTTTCCTTGGCTTTGTGTTTGGAATCATTGTCTTGCTGAAATGTCCACCCTGGTTTCATCTTCATCATCCTGATAGATGGCAGCAGATTTTTATCAAGAATGCCTTGGTATGTTTTTCCATATATCCTTTCTTCAATCACATGACATTTGCCTGTACTGTATGCTGAAAAACAGCCCCACACGATTATGTTCCCACCTCCAAACTTTACTGTTGGTATGGTGTTTTTGGGGTGATGTGCAGTGCCGTTTGACCGCCAAACATGGTGTATATTATGACATCCAAAGAGTTAAATTTTGGTCTCATCTGACCAGTTTATATTCTCTCAGTATTTCACAGGCTTGTCTAAATGTTGTGCAGCAAATTTTAAACGATTTTCAACATCCTTTTTCTTGAGCATGCATACAGGCCATGGTGGCTGAGTGCATTACTTATTGTTATCTTTGAAACTATTGTACCTTCTAATTCCAGGTCTTTATGAAGCTCTCCACAAGTTGTTTTTGGCTCTTGGATGACTCTTCTGATAATTTTTTCACTCCTCTGTCAGAAATCTTGCGAGGAGCACCTGGTCGTGGCGTGTTTATGGTGAAATGATTTTCTTTCCACTTCCGGAATATGGCCCCAACAGTGCTCACTGGAACATTCAGAAGTCTATAAATCCTTCTGTAACCTTTGCCATCAGTATGTTTAGCAACAATGAGGTTATGAAGGTCTTGAGAGAGCTATTTGCTTTTACCCATAATGAGATGTTTCTTGTGTGACACCTTGGTAATGAGACACGTTTTTATAGGCCATCAGTTGAGACTGATCCAGCTGATATTATTTTGCACTGACAAGGGGCAGGATTGCTTTCTAATTACCGATAGATTTCAACTTGGCATTCCATGCTTCTTTGTACCTCCCTTTCTTCATGTGTTCAATACTTTTTCCCTGTGTCATTCCATTTTATTACACATAACTTAATTTCTGAACTTATTTATTTTGGTTCCTTTTTATGTATGGATTGCATGGGTTGTTATCGACACGTGGTGTAAAGTTCATGTCAATAGCACCTCTAAAATATATTTACCTAGAAAAAATTTAATGCGTTTTAATAATTACTTTATGCGCTGTGAGTGTATGTATGTGTGTGTAGGGGGCAAATTAAGGGGAAAATTAATAAGGAAGCACAGCAGATAGACACTTAAATCCTTGGTTTACATTTAATGGGGTATCAACAACAGAGCAAGCCCCTAAGGAATAAACCGATAAATACTTTAATTACAATAGCTAAAGAAAAATACCCAAAGTGGGAGTTCAAAATGTATACCTGAGGAAACGTGTCCGCGCATCAACACCCATCGCAACAACAAACTAAGAGTGAAATCTGGCTCCTTAAATGTGCTCCAATTCAGCAACACCCAGCCAGCCCATTGGCCGACAAATTACGTCACCGTACCCGATCCCATACGGCGCATGCGTTTAAATATTGCAGTGCCAAAAGTGAAGTAGCCACAGCTGGAACTAGACACCACTTGGTGATCAAACTGGCAAAAGGAGGGAGCAAACAGTTCACACCCCTCCCACTTGCCAAGGAAAAAGGAAACCGCCAGTGCCCCCAAAGGGTCCAGCTCAAAACTACATCCAGAATGCCAGCACTGCCAGATAACACCATACCAGCAACAAAGAAAGGAAAATTTTTGTTATATATAAATCAAACCTAACCAAAAATAAAACAACAATAGTGATAGTAATATATTATTATTTTTCAGGTGCTTATATAGCGCCGTCAATTTATGCAATGCTTTACACACACACACACACACACACACACACACACACACACACACACCCCTTCCTTTAGCTTAGCCTACTATTGGCTTGAGCTGCATTGTATCCTATTTGTATTTCTCAATACAGTCACTAGAGAGTTCACACCGTTAGACCATTTATGCTGCCTGATCATGTTAACCTGAGTGAGGTTGATTTGCTTTAAGTCCAATGTTGCACATAAATGTTTATTTAGTATTGTGAGTGTACATAGAGCTTATGTCTTCTCTCTAAGTTCTTCTTGTGTATGTTTTATTCATAATGCTTGCTATGCTTTGCTTTATACATGAATGCAGTGTGGTCACGTTGAAGTTTCGTCCCAAATTTCCTATTTTAGGAGTGTTCTGAGCTTAGTACTAAATACAGGTTCCTGACTAGGCCCCCTAATGTGAAGTGACATTGTATTAAGTCTGCTTTGTATGATGGTAACTTACAGCTTGTTTGAGAGTGATTCAATATATTGTAAAGCATATCTAAACCCCAAAAAATGGAACCTATTGTTGCTTCGATGTGGTGGCCACATTTGAGTTTTCTATTCTTTCAGGCCTATTTCCCTTTACTTTTACCTGGTGATTCACCAAATAACACACTTCATATCCCTCTTTTCTATTTCTCTTTTATTTCTCCTAAAGCCATGTTTGTTACTCAGACTGGACTTGAAACATGACTGCCTTTGTTTATTTCCATTACGTGGTAGATTTATGGGGCATGTAGTGTACAGATGAAAGATAAGAATCTTTATGCTTTCTTTTCACCTCACAGGAAATGGCAAGGCCTATTTCTGGCAAGATCAGCAGGTATATTCTGTTCTTGCTGAAAATGTTAATTGTATTATTTATCTCCTACTCCTAAACTGTAACCTGTTAAACCAGGAGCAGGCAAGTAATTTTCATAAGGGGCCAGGTGAGAAACTGGGACTGTGGTGGAGAGCCGAACTGAATTCTGCTCAGTATTAATTTTGGACTTGAAGGCCTGCAAGTATGTAAATGTATAAAAAAACATATACCTGACACTAGGAATAATAGGTACAGTGCTGTGAAAAACTATTTGCCCCCTTCCTGATGCTTTTTTATTAATGTATATTTGTCACACCCTTTGGCTTCCAGGTTCGTACGACAGCGGGGGGTTGTATACCCAATTCGGTGGCTGCAGCCACCAGGATTGTGTATAAAACTGACAGGCAGACTCCTACCTATGAGGTAGAAGTTGCCCGATCGTTTCCACAGCCTCTGGTACCACCCTGTGTTTGTGCTCCCGCCATCTATCTGGGCCCCGCTTGCCCATCTGCGGGCCTGGGGAGCATCATGGCGGGGAGAGAGGAGAGTGGACAAATGTCTGCTCTTCACCCCTTCTTTCTGTGACCCAGAAGGTGATGTGTGTGACGTTCCTTCTGGGCCATGGCTGTCACTTTCTTGGCTAGCACAGCCGAGAAGCAATGTATTGCAATGCGGTCTACACTGCAATACATTGAGTGGAGCCCAGAGGAGACATGCAGAGTCTTTTAGAACCTGTCCTACATTAGAACTACCACCATTTGCTTCTCTAAGGTGTCTGCTTTCAGAAAATATATAATGTTTTGTGTAATCCTCAGGCCTAAAATTTATTTTTTTTAAACGTGTGTAAAAAATGCAAAAACAGCTCTGGCCATGAAAGGGTTAAATCAGATCAAACAAATTTCAATATTACACAAAAATAACCTGAATCAATAGAAAATGCAGTTTTTAAATGATACTTTCATTTATTAAGGGAAAAAAGCTGTCCAAACCTGCCTGGCCCTATGTGAAAAAGTAATTGCCCCCTAAACCTATTAACTTGTGCCACCCCTAGCGGCTATAACTGGCAATGAGTCTTTCACATCACTGTGAAGAAATTTTGACCCACTCTTTGCAGAATTTTTTTAATTCAGCCACATTGGAGGGCTTTTCAGCATGAATGGCCTGTTTAAGGTCTTGCCACAGCATCTCAATCGGATTTAGGTCCGGACTAGGACACTCCAAAACCTTAATTTTGTTTTTTTTTAGCCACTCAGAGGTGGACTTGCTGGTGTGTTTTAGGATCATTGTCCTGCTGCATAATTCAAGTGCGCTTGAGCTCGAGGTCATGAACTATTGGCTGGACAGTCTCCTGCAGAATTTTCTTTTTAGAGTGCAGATTTCATGGTTCCATCAAATATTGAATGTTGTCCTGAAGCTGAGAAGCAGCCTCAGAGCATCACGCTACCAGCACCATGCTTGACTGTCGGTATGATGTTCTTTTTATGAAATGCTGTGTTGGTAGCAGGAGACACACTTTCAAAAAGTTCAAATTTTGTCTCATCAGTCCACAGAATATTTGCCCAAAAGTCTTGGGGATAATCAGGATGTTTTTTTGTCAAATGTGAAACAAGCCTTGGAACTTTCCCATGGATGACTTTTTTGCACAATCTCTTTCTTATTGTTGAATCATAAACACTGACCTTAACTGAGACGTGCAGTTTAATAGTTGTTCTAGGTTTTTTTATGACTTCATGGATTCATCGTCATGCTTTTGGAGTAATCTTGGTAGGCCAACTACTCCTGGGAAAGTTCACCACTGTTCAAAGTTTTTTCCATTTGTGTAATATTAAAATTTGTTTGCTGTTAATCATTTAAGTGTGACAAATATGCAAAAAAAAAAAAAAAAAAATCAGGAAGGAGGAAAATACTTTTTCACAGCACTGTACAACTGTTCACAAAATGACTCTATTTTAGATGGGCGATCAGCTGAACCACAGTTTTATGCCTCCCCCAGGCCACTCATCCACCCTGAAAAATAACACCCGGACTGTTCACATGCCGCAGCCACGCCATTTTAGCATGGATTGCAGAGTTCAACAATTTGCGCCACTTGTCAAACTTGCACATTGAATTCAATGGGGCAACGTCACAACCATGTGCAGTGCATTGTAGTGCAGCAAAATAGGGTTAAATCAAGTGGTGAGGATGTGATATAACACCTCCTCCCTCCTTGAAAAGCACTGTGACTAGGAGAGAGCCTGAGAATGGGGTTTGCAAGGTGCAGGCGCTAACACAGAAAAAACTTTGCCAGGTGGCAGAGTGGTGGAATATTTTGGTTTTCATTTCTTGGTTGGTACATTGTTTTTTGTAGCTAAGAACCCTGCATGCCACCTGACCTAAATTTAAAGCATATCTAAACCCTAAAACAAACATGTTAATATATTGCAGGTTACCGATGCTTAGATGTGGAGGTTGCATTCATGTTTTCCAGGCTTCTTTACTTAATTTCCACCTGTAGAGTTAGCTGTAGTGTGCCCTTGTCCAGATTACCCCTTTATGTACATTCAAACCACTATCTAGCCTTCTAAATGGCATGGCAGGAACCAGGATGGCTGGGGGTTATTCATTTATTTTTTTAATTTAATTTTTTGTTCAAAAACATAAAACACCATATATTCACATACAGGATAGATTATCAAGCATAGAGAGTTCCTAAATAGAAGTACAGTCCCAACCTAAGACAAGTAGGAGTGGTGAGAAAGACGCACAAAGGGAAGCATACATACAAAGGGAGGGGCAAAGAGGGTAGGAGAGTGGGTGGAGGTTAAGGGAAAGGAATATGTTAGATGAGGGGGTAGGGGAAGGGAAGAGGGGGGAAACAGGGTCAAAAGCCAGTCAGAAAGTATGGTTTTGTGAGCAACACCCAGTGTCCCTTGTTTCAGAAAGTCCTCACAGAAGGTAGCATGAAGATAGAACTTGGCCCACAGTTCTCTATTCTTTCAGAATTTTGTCATGGTGTCTGTATAGCCGTGTTGTGTGTTTTTAAAAATTTTCTTTTATAAAATATGACCTCAGAGACACGGTGCTTCAAAGGGTAATACAGGGGAATTCCAAGCTCTAGTTTTATAACCCTTTTAATTAGTCAAAATATATGTAACCAGCTTAAATTGAGAGTTGGTGCAGGCTTCTGGGTTTTTGATGAGCAGTGCTTAATAATGATCTTTAGCAGTGTGTATAGCTTTTGGTAGACTCTGGTCCACAAACTTTTTTTGACCTTCAGGCAGTCCCACCACATGTCTGGAAAGGAACTGTTGATGCTACATCCTTCAAAACAGGGTGGTGAGTAGGTTGGGACAGTACAGATGATCCTTGTAGGAACTGGGTACTATCTCAAAAGTAGTTTGCAATTGGCTTTAACTACTAGCACATGGGTCAAACGTTTGGCCACCATGGCCCAATTCTGGGTCCAGATTTCCTGTGGGATGACAGCATTGAGGTCAGATTCCCATTTTGCCACATAAGGAGAATATGAAGATATTGAAAGACTGTACTTGGTTTGAGTTTTTGTGAGTGTCAAAGAACTTGAAGGGATTTAAACCAGAATCTGTAAGGAAATGTTTAATATGGTATAGGCAATTGTTAAACCAGGTTTTGAAGATCATAGGAGTAGTGTACCCTGTGGGGGAATAAAGAGTTACCTAATATAGACATCAAGAGACGATGTGGTGAAATCATTTGAGGGGTACACTTCAAGTGATCCCATAAGCTCAGTGTGCGTGTGTTTGGTAATAAGGCAAATGACTTTACTCTGGCTCTTGGGGGAGCAACTACAGTAGGTTAGCTGTATATATCGGACAGTGCACATTGGCCTCTAACAGTACCCCCAAAGGGGTGTTTCTTTCAAATTGCATTAGAGCCACTTGAGCCAATTGTGCTGCCTGTGCAGAAATGACTTGGCAACCCTAGAAAGAGAGCCTTTCAATGTAGTTTGGAGGCTGTGGTGTTGTAATAGTTGTAATCAGAGAGAATAGCGATTGACAAAACTGTAGCTATAATATAAACATTTGGGTAAAAAAGACACATTGTTATGGCCAGAATCTGACTAACCCAGGAGGTCACTAGATGATATATGTTGGTAATAAGTTTAGGAAAATTAGCTTGGTATAGGATTTCATATGAAGAGGTAAGGTGGACATTCGGGTAATGGAGGGCTAAGGGAACCCACTGAAATGAAAGAGTTCTGTAGAGATGGTCAGGAAAAAAGACAATTAGGCTTAGTAGCATTGACTTGCAGTCCTGATTTCTGCAAGCAATTGCATCAGGTTTGGTGGGGAGATCAATAGATTGGAGAGGGTCAAGAGTACATCATCTTTGTATAGACAGAATTTATGAGGATACTTGGCCACCTCCACTCAAGTAATGTCCTGGGGCATTTTGATGGCTTGGGCAAAAGGATCAATAGCCAGGGCAAATAACAGTGGGGGCAACCCTATCATGTACCTGTAATATTGGAAGTAGATCAGAATGAAACCCTCCATAGCGCATGGACCCTGTAGAAGAAAAGTAAAGGGCCATAATCCAATTCTTTTTTTTTTTTTTGTTAGAACATTACTTAGACATGATATATTTAGGCAGCAGAGTAAAATGGTGGGTGTTGCCGTTTTTTATGCCACACAATATTCATGCAGTGGTTTATCAAACACAAATTTTTAGAAAAAAATACTTTGAACTTTAGTGAGCACAGGCACAATATAATACCCAATGTTTTGGTAAAATATAAAAAAAAATGAGCAAATGGATATGTCATGTCATGCTTTAAAATTGTGCACACCCGTTGAATGGTGACAAACTATGATGCTTTAAAAACCTTTACAGGTCACCAGATTAGGGTTGCATAGGAGGTCTTGTGCTAGAAATATTGCTCTCACACTGACGTTGATGGCATTATCTCCTGTGTAATGCAAATGCCGTTTACATATGTGTGTGGGACCTTCGTGCATGTTCCCATTTGCACGATTGATGGAGATGCTTTACTTTGACTTTATTTGTATAAATTTAAATCTATTTTTCTTTTACACTATACCAATTTTGTTTTTTTGATCAACCTTATTTTTTCACAAGGGATGAATAATAGCTCTTGTAATGGCATGGGATGTGAGAGACTTTTTTTTTTTTTTCTTTTTTGGAGAGATCTGAGGTCTGTTGGACCCCAGATCTCTCCTCTGCCTTCCAAAATAGCCGATCAAGCAGGTTTATAGCCGCTCAGGTCAGCTTTACTTAAAAGAGAATTACTGGCTGAGAAAAAAAATGGTACTAGGATCATGGTTGTAGCTGCAACTTTGATCCTGGTGTAATCACCTCAATACACGGTTGTGTGTGTGCGTGTGTGTGTGTGTATATAGGTATGTGTGTATGTATATATATATATATATATGTGTGTATGTGTATATATATATATATATATATATATATGTGTGTGTGTGTATATATATATACACACGTACGGTGGTATTGAGGTGGTTAAACTAGTTAGCACCCGGTTGAGTTTTATTTGGAAGTACCTAAGCCGTAATTCAATGTCAGTATTAAGCAAAGAAATGGTGCTGTAGTTTGCTAAAGAGGAATGGTCCGTGTGAAGTTTTGGTATAATGGAAATATTTAAAAGTTGAAGATCTTACCCGAACAAAAGAGACTTGCCTAAGCTTGTTAGACATTTTTGGTGTGGTGGCAGGGTATGGCATCCATGAATTGCTACTTTGACCTCTTCCACGGCAATCTCTGTGTCTATGTTGATCTTAGCAGAGGTGTGAAAGAATAAGCCTCTCAAGAAAGGGTTCCATGGCCTGGTGGTTAAAGAAGTTGTTACTCTGATAGAGGTTAAATACGTAGGTGGGTTTGAAACAACTGAAGGATTCTAATTGGGTTTTCTGTGAGGTGACCTTCTCCCAATCGCAACTGAAAGGGTTTATGAGTAGTGCCAGTGTCTCAAAGCCTGTTTGCTAACAAAGTGAAAATCCAGCAAAGTTAGCGCACAGCAGGGCATATTAAAAGTATCAAAACTTTATTTGGAACTTAGGTTCAAAATGCAATTAATCAAAACTCCTTTACGAGTTTCAGTCTTGAGGCCTTAATCATAGATGGCTGATATACAAATAACACACGTTTTTAAAAAGAACATAACCTTGCACTTGCATGATGTACTAGGCAGGTACGTTTTTTTACTTACCTGCCTAGCACATCATGCAAGTGCAAGGTTATGTTCTTTTTAAACGTATGTTATTTGTATATCAGCCATCTATGATTGAGACAGAGTGATATACATGACAGAGTGAGCTTAAAGAGGAAACCCCACAAATGGAAAAGATAAACAGTATTTATTGTTAGAAAATCCGGAATAATTACTTATTTAAGAAACAAGTTAAAGCGTTATTAAACCGAGGACCCTGCATTCACTAATATATGGTCTCCCCACAGCACACAGAACATGCAAGTGAAAATATTTTAGTAAATATAAACTACTAAACACCTTTTCTCATCAGCAGTTAGAGCAGTCTTGTGACTTCTATCAGTGTCCAGCAGAGCACTGGTTAAAGCTTGTAGGAGGAGTTTTCATTCTGCTCTAGGAGGATGCAGAACCCCTGGCTCCTGTCTGGACAGTGCTGATTGGCCATGTACTGATCACGTGCACTCTCCCAAGAAAAAAAAAAACCCTCTCTAGCAATACACACCAAACTGAGCATGTGCAGAGTGACTCCACACGATAAGGGGGACACTGAAAGAAGGGGAGGATCAGAGAAGTCAGAATCAAATAGCCTTTTTACACAAAGCAGAGGATTAACCCCTTAGGTTCCACAAGCTTGCTTTATTGCATATAGACTAAACATTAGTCTATATGCAGTGATCCCCAGATGTATAGCTAAAATAGCTTTGGCTATATTTCCCCTGGTATGGTCACTGCTGCCCAGATGTTTTTTTGATATATTAGTAATAAGCTCCATTGTGTTTGAGTTAACATGTCTAGCAGAGCATGCCATTTCTAGTTGGGGCTTCTATAAACTGTACCAAAAAATTGCCCTGTAGGTTTGTAAATTTCTGCCGTTTCAGCAGTGCCATTACTCCAGTGAATTTCAAGGTAGTTAAAATCCCCCATTATTATCACTGTCCCAGCCTTTTCAGCCCTTTCTATCTGTGCAAGAAGCAGTGTCTCTACCTCCTCATTAACATTAAGTGGCAAATAAAAAACTTCAGTAATAAACTTTGAAATATGTATCCCCATATGCAGCTCCACCCTAAATGCTTCAGCACCATCACACTCCACAGCAAGGACTTGCTTTGAGATCACTTCTCACATACATACATACATACATACATACAGACAGACACTGCCAACTTTTCGTTTTACCCTTTTTCTCCAAAAAGAATATATCCAGGAATATCAAAAACCCAATCTCGTGAAGAATGAAGCCAAGATTCAGCAATACCAATTCACAGTTCCCTTCATGCACCAACGTTTCCAACTCTCCTATTTTGCTTTGTGGCTGAGGGTGTAGTTGCCATCATCCCTGATTACATAACATACTAATGTATACTTCTAGAAAGGGATTTTCAAGGCAATCCTACAAATAAATCGAAATTAAATATAACTTTTTTATTTTTCATTATTTGAAAAAGATTAGATATTTGAAAAGGATAATGTCCGTGTAATCCAAGACCTGACATACATTATAAAAAGGATGTACATGAAAGGGTGTATACAATTACATATATATCAATACTCATTATTCATAGTGGTATTCTCAAATTGTTGATTTAAAAAAATGGCAGAATTACATTACTCTGACTGCAGGGTTTATTGAGCCATAGGGTAACCAATGCGTTTCAAGCTTTTTCAAAACAATCTCTTCCTCAGGGATATGATAACCACTCTGTGGAATTCACACATCTATTTAAAATCAGGCTTATAAGATGCGTATAACACAATTTATATTATTGCTCACAATTAAAAAGCAAAACAAAAACCAAAGTTCAGAGATCCACTTGACACAGCTCCAGATGATCCACATTGGCCCACAATTGATATGATTCAAAAATATTTAGACAGAATAAAGGTGAATAAAGCACCTGGACCGGATGGCATACACCCACGGGTCCTTAAAGAATTGATCACTGTCATTTCAAAGCCATTGTTTCTAATTTTTAGGGACTATTTAATGGCTGGCATAGTACCACTGGATTGGTGTAAGGCCAATGTGGTGCCAATATTTAAAAGTGGTCAAAATCTTTACCAAGTGATTATAGACCACATAGATGAGTTCTTGCTGGGAAAAAAATATTTTAAGGAACAGACATCATGGATTCATGAAAGACAGAAGTTGTCAAACAAATCTGATTTTTTTTTTTTTTTTTATGAGGAGGTGAGCAAAACCTTGGACAGAGGGGTGGCGGTGGACGTGGTATACTTAGATTTGGAAAAGCTTTTGAAACAGTTCCCCACACACGGCTAATTTGTAAGGTAAAGTCTACGGGCTTGGAGAAATCTGTATGTAGATGGATAGAAAACTGGCTAAAAGATCGTATTCAGAGAGTAGTGGTTAATGATTCATACTCTGAATGGTCTGGGGTCATCAGTGGCGTACCCCAGGGTTCAGTGTTGGGACCTTTACTTTTTAATATATTTATAAACGATATAGGGTCTGAGATTAAACATCCCATTTCAGTCTTTGCAGATGACACCAACCTGTGCAGTGGAATAACGTCCTTACAGGATGTCTTCAATTTACAAGCTGACCTCAATGCACTGTTTAATTGGGCAACTATGTGGTAAATGAGGATAATGTTGATAAATGTAAGGTTATGCACTTGGGGGCTAAGAATATGCATGCATCATACATACTAAGCAGGTACAACTGGGGGAATCAATGGTGGAGAAGGATCTGGGGGTTCTGGTAGATCACAAGCTTAATAATGGCATACAATGCCAGGCTGCACTTCTGAAGCGAGCAAAATCCTCTCTTGTATCAAAAGAGGTATAGACTCCAGAGAGAGAGATATCATATTACCCCTGTACAAATCATTAGTAAAACATCATCTGGAATATGCAGTTCAGTTTTGGGCACCAATTCACAAAAAGAACATTGGAGAACTTGAGAAGGTACAGAGAAGGGCAACTAAACTGATACAAGGCATGGAGGAGCTCAGCTATGAGGAAAGATAAGAGGAACTAAATTTATTCTCTCTTGAGAAGAGGAGATTAAGTGGGGATATGATCAACATGTATAAATACATCAGTGGTTCATATAGTGAACTCGGTGTAGAGTTATTCACCCTGAGGTCAACACAGAGGACAAGGGGGCACTCTTTACATCTGGAGGAAAAGAAATTTAATCTCCAAACACAGAAAGGTTTCTTCACAGTGAGAGCTGTGAAAATGTGGAATAGACTCCCTTCTGAGTTGGTTCAGGCCAGCTCAGTGGATTTCTTCAAAAAAAATGCCTGGATTATTTCTTAGATACACAGAATATTACTGGATACTAACATTTATAGGTAAAGTTGATCCATGGAATATCCGATGGCCTCTCGGGGGATCAGGAAGGAATTTCTTTCCCAGCAGGTGCAAAATTGGATCATGCTTTGCTGATTTTTTTTGCCTTCCTCTGTGGGTATAGGATTTTTTTCTATGGTTGAACTGGATGGACTTTTGTCTTTTTTCAGCCAGACTAACTATGTAACCTACATATGATGCAAAATGACTCAGACAGACTCCACCCAAAAACTTTGTGCTACGAATTGGATTGTGCTACGAATGCCAGGCCAATATTCAGATTGTCACTAAACAAAATATAAAATATAAGGGCATGTTCAGAGGAGCTAAAATAACCTGAAAGGCTTAGTATACAGATTGTATGTTCTCATAATTAGCAGCGTTAAACTGTTAATATGTGGAAATATTCCTCCACAGAAAGATATATGTAGGTATTAAATACTCTGGGTGACTAATAAGACATGCATATGCAAGTAATATGAGTATTTCTCAGCAGGACTATGTATATAGACATTAGATATTCATAGACAGACATGGGACATAGGTATACAAAAAATATATGTACATATATATATAGGGGCATATGAACCTATATAGATATACAAAAGGACCATATTAAAGATCCAGCATGGACTAATCTAAATGCTCCCATCAATAACATTGAAATGTCCTCTGATTCCAGCTATAAAAGAAAAAACAAATACAAGTTTCCTCCATATTTTATGCTTGCCTCCAAAGCCTAAAGATAAACCCAATTATCAATGCTCAAAGATAAACTGCTTGTGAGAACCAATTTGCACTGATAGCTCCATCTTAGCACCAGCATAAGAGAACTTGTGTTCAAAGGCAACCCTTTATATTATGTGGACAAGTTCAGGCAAATGAACGACCTCACCTGCCATGGATGGCTTCTACCCAAATGCCACCAATGGATTCTGCAAAAAGATGGCGCCTTTGTTTGAGTCTCCGGTGTCACTAATGACATTGAATGCGTGATGTGATGACGTCATCTGCAGCCACGTCATTTCTAGAATTCTGGAAAGTCAGTTCCAGGGAGACCCGCATAGTGCCATATTGCAGACTGCCGCCGACACCTTAAGGCTTGCCACCTTAAGGTCTGCTCCCCTGCAAAAGGTAGAAAAAGCAGGAGGGGCCTAGCCACAGAGACACGGGAATTCAAAGCCCCACTGTTAAACAGTTGGGGCTTTGTGTGCTGGGCACAATACATCTGAGGACCATATCCAAGAGGGACCCAGCTAGTAAACACAGTGAGGGGGACGTCTGTTCACATATTAACTACATGTCAAACAATACATGAATATTATCCAAAAAACCCAAACAGAGTTAAAAAATTTTTTAAAAATAAATCACTATACATCCAAAATGGGGTTTAAATGGGGAAAAAGAAACAAAAGTCCTTAATCCACCCACCCTTGCAGCAAAAACTGCTAGGAGATCATGGTTATGGACATTAACAGGTTGAATTTAGCCTGAACTAGAGCCCGCTAAGATGAGCCTAAAACTCACATTTGTTTAAGCCAGGGGGTGAGGTGGCCTTCAAACCCCTAATTTGTCGCTGGAGTAGTACCTTATTCCAGGCTCCTCCCCTTATAGGAATATGCATTCCTATAAGGGGAGGAGACTGGAACAAAGTACTACTCAAGCAAGAATTGTCTAACTGGGACTGGCATATTTGTCTAGTCCACCATTTCCCTGTCCCCTTTCTTTTTCCATTGTGCATTTATGCGCTTTTTCACTGTGTGCTAACACACATTAGGTGGGTTAACATGCATTTTTATGTGTCGTGTTTTTTTGTTTTGGCCAATGAGAACTCCTTTCTACAGTGAGATCAATAGCATCTGACTTTTGTTGGATCTGTTTCTTGGATTTTTGTGTTGTCTGAGGAATCAGAGCAAAAGTCTGCTTTCCAGCAATTTTTGCAGCAACCGCAGCAACTTCCCCAGTGTTACTCGAACAGGAGGAGGAGAATAAGGGCTGATGTACACGAGCAGCTGCTAAATTTCAGTTTAGGAGCTTTTGGCATTTTTTTTTTTTTTTTTTGCAAAGCTCCTAAACTCAACGCCTAAAAGCCTATGTGTTTTAGCAGAGTTTAGCAGCTGCCACGGTTAGGTGAGGTTAAACCTCCCTCTCCTGAACGCAGAAGAATTGCGTTCAGGATAGGAACGTTTTGAACGCCGACTGCTGGATGTCTGTGAAAAGGTGAGTTCAGGTATCCAATCTACCAAATCATACAGTTACAGACACTGTCGTCTTGCAAATTAACTGCTAACTGTTATGTGTACATCAGTAGAGGGTAATTGGTAGAGTTTGTTATAGGAGTGAAATCCTAGCATAATTCGCTGAAGATTTTGGGATAATGTGCCATCCCTTAATTTAAGTCTAGCTTGAACTGGAGGTCTAGTATTAAGTTTATTGGCCAACAGTATGCCTGGTTTATCTCATCATGTGAAAAATTTGTGATGGAACCATCTTTAACCTCCCTGGTGGCATTCCCGAGTGTAGCTCGGGGTAAAGTTTCAGCACCACAAGCAGTAACCCCGAGCTACACTCGGGAATACAAAGAAAAAAAATACCCTGCAGCGCTGCTCCGGGATCTCTTCTTCACTTACCTTGTCCTGCGCTCCCTCCTGCAGTGTCCCCTGCAATGTCCTTTGGCTGATGTCGGCATCTGTCTTCTGGGTTCCGTTCCCTGCGACGTCAGGACATACGGGGGACAGAACGGCGGGAAATTTGAAAGTTGTAAAAGTGACATTCACTAAATTCACTAAAATCACATAGTAAAGCATTATTGAATCAAATCAATTCACATACTTTTTGTCCCTAGTGCTTTGTCCTGTGCCCTGTGCCCTGCCTGCATTTTTACTGTTCTTTGTGCCTGGAAACTGAGAAATGTCCATGGCGTCCAAAAAGCGTCCCTTTAGGTCAAAAGTGGTTTTAGACTAGCGAGACAAAAGCTATAGTAAATTAGAATCACTTGCAGAATTGAGTGATAATGATTCGTGGGGAAATTCGTCATCAGACACTGAAAGCAATTTTGCGACTTTGCTCAGTGATGTGCTATATTTCAAATTTCAGTGTTTTTGGTTTGATTATATTTACCATATTTTCTGGCGTATAAGGCGACTGGGTGTATAAGAGGACCCCCTAATTTTCCAGTTAAAACAGAGGTTTTGGGCTATACTCGTCGTATAAGACTACCCCCCTTCTGAGGCAACACCATTTAACCCCTAGCCTACAGGGCTCCTATACCCACTTCCCCCCCAGGCCAATTTTCTGCTTTTAGCGCTGTCACACTTTGAATGACAATTGCGCGGTCATGCAACACTGTACCCATATGAAATAGGTGGCACTGATGGGCCCTGATGAAGAGGCACTGGTAGGTGGCACTGATGGGCATTGACAGGTATCACTGATGGGCACTGAAAGGCAGCACTGATACATGGCATTGATAGGCGGCACTGATGCGCACTGATGGGTGACACTGTAAGGCAGCTCAGATGGGCACTGATATGTGGCATTGATGTGCACTGGTAGGCACTGATATGTGGCATTGATGTGGCACTGATGGACACTGACAGCTGGCACTGATGGACACTGACAGCTGGCACTGCTGGGCCTACACTGATCATCAGGGCACACTGATCATCAGTGCCCTGATTATCAGTGTACATGTCCCTTCTGTGGAAAGCCGATTACCGGCTCTCCTCTCCTCTGTCAGCGTGACAGCTCGAGAGGAGAGAAATGCCTATAACCGGCATTTCCCTGTTTACATGTGATCAGCTGTGATTGGACACAGCTGATCACATGACCGAGTCGACATCTTCGGCTCTTTCCGTGATCGGTGATCCGCTGTGTCTGAGGGACACAGTGCACCACTGATCACCGCGCTGTGTGCTACCTGAGCCGTGCATGCGCGGTGAGAATGGGAGGACGTCATATGACTTCCTCCCAGAACAAGAGAACCACCTTGCGTCCGTCATATTACTATATGGCGGGTGGGAGGTGGTTGAAGTACATTATTAAATATTACAGGTACTTATAATTCGCATGCAGGTAATTCTTTTTTGGTATAGCAAAAGTATCACAGCATAGCTATTGGTCTTTCTTACTAATTTTTATATGCTTTAATTGGTTTTAATAGCTAGTGCCAGGTTGGTGTCCTTGAATAAGATTTGCTTGGCTTAAAGTCTGCACTAGGTATTTACAAACAATCTGTAGGGTCAAACATTGTCTTTTGTCCCAGCATGTCAACCTACAAGAACAAATGCATGACTCCATCTTACATACTTTTTGTAGTTCACAATATATGTTGGATGTAATCCACCTGGTTAATAACACCTTACTTGCATCCTGCTTAATATGTAGCATACTCCAAGCCCTGTAACTTAGTTCATGTGGATGTGTGTGTACATGGAAAATCTCCCCTCCCTTAATTACATTTAACAAACCTCCTTACCATGAAGCAAAAATGTTTATATAATGTTCTATGATAATGTGACATTAGAGAATCTAGCTCTTCCACATCGCTGCCAAAAAACAATTCAGAGATGTATAATTATAGACTATCCAGGGAGCTTTAGAGGATCTGTAAGCACAGGTATATATTTTCCATACCTGCGCTTAAAGCAGCTCGGCAGCAACTGGGATAATCTGCACCAGTGGCTGTCAACATATGAGCTAAAGGGGTCCTCAAATGCAGCCCCTGACATTACCAAAGGGCCACACCTAATGTTCAATATATGTAAAAATTGAGAGGACTGTCAAAAACTGCAGACCTAACAGAGGAGATTATGGTCACAGACTGCAGACATGCAACATTTTGGCTGGGGATATGCTGCAGAAGACCATATGAAACTGGGAACATGTTACATGAGGCTAGTAGAGAGTGTTGTTAATCAGTGTTCCCACTACAGACTGCTGGGGTGCTAGGGCCGTACATTATATACCACAGGGCAGCAGGTTGGCACCGGGGATTTACACTAATGATATCTTTGTTGAATGAACTACTCTATAATTATCAATTTGCATTTCCATGGTTACACTGTTCTATACCATTGCACAGAGCATGTAAGCATTAACCTGTTTTATTTTTTTAATTTAAAAAAAAAAAACTTTACAACGGGGTGCTCAACCTGATCTGTTCTATGACAATTGCCAGTTATCGGTGGAACTTTCCTCATGCTGTGACAATGTGAGGAAAGTGCTATCGATAACCGGCAACTGTATTTACTCCGTGATCTGCTGTGTCATTGAACACAACTGATCACGTGGTAAAAGGCCGCTGTGATTGGCCTTTTACCTCATCACGTGATCAGCTGTGTCCTTAGAACACAGAGATTGCTGGGCGCTCGACGCTGGGGGTGCACGGGAGGGTGCTTTCTGGGAGGACATCAAACAATGCCTTCCCAGAACTGAACAACCATGCTGAAGCCGTCATTCGGCTATAGCATGGTTGGCAAGAGATTAATAAACTGACCTTCATCTTCATTGCTAGGCTGCTAGAAAGGTCTCAGGCAAAGTGCACTTGGTATCATTCCACTTAGGACAGGAACTGGCACTACAGAGTAAGCACTGGCTTATGTAACACCTGCTCCCTCTGTGGCTGCTTGCTTCCTCCGCTGCCCGTGATCCATACACTCTGATGCCCTGGAATGGCGGGTTGGCAATCCCACTATCTGGGCTTTCCAACCTGCCATCCCAGAGCATGAGGTTGCTGGCCACATCAGAGGGTGCTGCAGGCCACGAGTACCTCTGCTTTACAGCCTCTTTAGGGACAACTCTTTTGGCAACTGAATATAACCCAAGTTATGTATTGTTTTGTATCTTATCCAGTTTGTGATGTGCTAATATTATGTTTAATGAGCTATGCATTGCTAATTTTCATATCTGACTGTGTTTACATGATTGTTCCACTTACAAGCAAATACAAAAAGCAAACTCACAAATCACAGGATTCTTCTGTTAATATAGTTGAAGGCTAAGTTCACTTTTGGGGAAAAATAATAAAGGTACATATTTTTACAGAAAAAAAGTGCATTTATTATTTGTTTTTCCCCGGGAGCAGCATTGCAGTGGATCGCGGGTGCAGTGTCAGGCTGCTGCACACTCTTCCTCCAGATTTCTTGTCTGTGTTTCTGTATGGACTTTCTATTAGAAAGCTGGAGGAAGTGTCATGAATGCTGGAGAAGCTCATAAGTTCCCTCATAGTTCTGTGAGAACTAAAAGTTGTCTGCCGGAAATTGTTGGGAATGAATGGTGTGGCTGTGTAAGATGAAGCCCCGCACAGCCATGTCAATTATGAAGCTGCTGCAGGGGAAACCCTGTTTGCTGCCGGGGGGAGGGGATTGTGCTAGAGCATGTTACATGTCACAACGTAAATACGGATGTACCGTGCTTCAAAAATAATGCAGCACATGCTTTTTCAAGTGAACCATAGCAAACAGCATAACATTGTAAAAGCAAAGGTGTATATTAAAATGTATCCCTCTTGCTAATGTGTAAGGTAAAGTCTACAGGCTTCTGCAACATTGACGTGTGATAGTAAAACCATATATATCACCACAACTACTTTGTACATCCAGGTGGATTATACCTTGATTTTTTCTGAACAAATTGGGCTTTCATTTGGTGGTAAATGGTAATGGATAGCTCCTGATTGTTTTTATTATCAAAGGAAAACTGGCCCAAAATAATAAAAAAAAAAATATTTTTTTTTTATTTCGCTGTGTGTTTCTTGTTACGACCATAACCTACCACCAAATACCAACCCAAAATAAATTCTACAGCTCTTGACGATCACAGCGATATCATATATGTGTGTGTTATTTGTTGTTTGTACCTGTAGTACAGCCCAGAAACAATAGTGCGCATTTTGTTTGTCTTGACACTGACATTAACACTAACTGACACCAATTTTTTTTTTTTTTTTTTTTAATCCTGACCTTTGACCTTGACTTTTGACATTGACCTTTGATGCTAACATTGACACAAACACTAACCCTGGCACTGAACTAGATCAAACCTTGATCTAGGTATTTTTCTTTATTTTTATTATATTTATTTATCTTTTTTTTTTTTTTTTTTTTACAAACATTTCTTTTTCTCTCTATGCCAGGAGTTAGAGAGATACAATGTATGTCTCTTCTTCATTCATAGAGAAAAAAGCAAGGGGGCTGGGCTGTACAGTGATTGATCACTGAGCCAATCAGAGGCTATCACAGCGGATCATGTGACCCGGAATCGGGAGTCCCGGGTCCCGATCATTAGAACGGGACGCGGGGCTCTCAGTGACAGCGCAGTCTCTGTGCTGGGAGCACGCTGAGCGGCACACTCCCAGCACAAAGACAAGTACGCAAATATGCGGCTCCACGGAAAAAAGCCCAGTTCCGTGAGTCTGCATATTTGTGTGATGTCAGTGTCAAGGTGTTAATGTTGATAAATATAAGGTTCTGCACTTGGGGGCTAAGAATATGCATGTATCATACATACTAGGGGGAGTACAACTGGGGGAATCAATGGTGGAGAAGGATCTGGGAGTTCTGGTAGATCACAAGCTTAATAATGGCATGCAATGCCAAGCTGCGGTTTCTAAAGCGAGCAAAATCCTCTCTTGTATCAAAAAAGGTATAGACTCCAGAGAGAGAGATATCATATTACCCCTGTTCAAATCACTAATAATACCTCATTTGGAATATGCAGTTCAGTTTTGGGCACCTATTCACAAAAAGAACATTGGGGAACTGGAGAAAGTACAGAGAAGGGAAACCAAACTGATAAGAGGCGTGGAGATCAGCTATGAGGAAAGATTAGAGGAACTGAATTCTCTCTTGAGAAGAGGAGATTAAGGGGGATATGATCAACATGTATAAATACATCAGTGGTTCATATAGTGAACTCGGTGTAGAGCTATTCACCCTGAGGTCATCAGGGGACAAGGGGGCACTGTTTACGTCTGGAGGAAAAAAAATTTAATCTCCAAACACGGAAAGGTTTTTTTCACAGTAAGAGCTGTGAAAATGTGGAATAGACTCCCTCAAGAGTTGGTTCTGGCCAGCTCAGTGGGTTGCTTTAAAAAAGGCCTGGATTCTTTTCTGGATACCCAGACTATAACTGGATACTAACATTTATAGGTAAAGTTGATCCAGGGAATATCCAATTGCCTCTCGGGGGATCAGGAAGGATGTTTACCTGCAGGAGCAAATTGATTCATGCTTTGCTGGGTTTTTTGCCTTCCTCTGGATCAACTGTGAGTATAGGATTATAACTTTTTCTTTTTTTTTTTTTTTTTTTTAATGGTTGAACTGGATGGACTTTTGTCTTTTTTCAGCCAGACTAACTATGCCTGATATTTTACAGCTGGTATACAAAAAATAATATAAAGTTTCTACTAACCTTTTTTTTCTTCTTGATGGAAGATGAATACATGTTCCCACTGTGCATAGAAGTGGTCACAATTGTTCTTCATCTATTTTTGTCCTTATAATGGTGGCACAGGTCTTACAAGAGGGTGAGACGATAAACCTTCCTGATGAGCGTTTGTGTCAAGCTCAGACTCTCCAGCAGCCACTTTTCTCTGAGCTTTGTGTGGCCACATAACAGGTATCCAGGGAAGGAGCTTGTTACCAGTGGTTGGCAACACTTGAAAATGCACTATATGTGCATTTTAATGCATTGCCATAGACTACTATGATCCTTCTCGTGCATTACACTATGGGGAAAAACAGACATGAGCTATTTTTTTTACAGTGTGTTGCAGTACAAAGATGTGAACAGGCATATTAGTTTACGTTTTGAAAAAAAAATTAGTTGCACTTGTTCCTTTAAAACTATATTTGGTGACGCAAACAAATTCATGAAAAACCACAAATTTGCATCTAAATATGCCAAGTGCAACTGTAAAGATAATTGTGCAAAGCCCTATACAAACGTAATAAATGGGGCAGCACAGTGGCTAAGTGGTTAGCACTTCCGCCTGGCAGTTTTGGGGTCGTTGGTTCTTATCCCAACTACGGCACCACGTGCCTGGAGTTTGCATGTTCTCCCTGTGCCTGCGTTGTGTTTCCTCCGGGTACTTTGGTTTCCTCCCACACTCCAAAGACATGCTGGTAGGTTAATTGGATCCTGTCTAAATTGGCCCTAATATGTTTATGTATGAATGTACGTTAGGGACCTTCAATTGTATGAGAGTTAGAGACTGATGTGAATGTACAGTGTGTGTGTTATATATATATTATAAATGTGTGTGTATATATATATGTATATGTAATGCGCTGTGTAAATTGATGCCGCTATATACAGTGGGGCAAAAAAGTATTTAGTCAACCACTAATTGTGCAAGTTCTCCCACTTAAAAAGATGAGAGAGGCCTGTAATTGGCATCATAGGTAGACCTCAACTATGAGAGACAAAATGAGAAACAAAATCCAGACAATCACATTGGCTGATTTGGAAAGAATTTATTTGCAAATTATGGTGGAAAATAAGTATTTGGTCAGTATCAAAAGTTCATCTCAATGCTTTGTTATATATCCTTTGTTGGCAATGACAGAGGTCAAACGTTTCCTGTAAGTCTTCACAAGGTTGGCACACACTGTGGCTGGTATGTTGGCCCATTCCTCCATGCAGATCTCCTCTAGAGCAGTGATGTTTTGGGGCTGTCGCTGGGCGACATGGACTTTCAACTCCCTCCAAAGGTTTTCTATGGGGTTGAGATCTGAAGACTGGCTAGGCCACACCAGGACCTTGAAATGCTTCTTACAAAGCCACTCCATTGCGCGGGCGGTACGTTTGGGATCATTGTCATGTTGGAAGACCCAGCCACGTTTCATCTTCAATGCCCTTGGTGATGGAAGGAGGTTTGCACTCAAAATCTCACGATACATGGCCCCATTCATTCTGTCCTGTACATGGATCAGTCGCCCTGGTCCCTTTGCGGAGAAACAGCCCCAAAGCATGATGTTGCCACCCCCATGGTTCACAGTAGGTATGGTGTTCTTTGGATGCAACTCAGTATTCGCTCTCCTCCAAACACGATGAGTTGTGTTTCTACCAAATAGTTCTATTTTGGTTTCATCTGACCACATGACATTCTCCCAATCCTCTTCTGGATCATCCAAATGCTCTAGCAAACTTCAGACGGGCCGGACATGTACTGGCTTAAGCAGGGGGACACATCTGGCACTGCAGGATCTGAGTCCCTGGCGGCGTAGTGTGTTACTGATGGTAGCCTTTGTTATGTTGGTCCCAGCTCTCTGCAGGTCATTCACTAGGTCCCCCCGTGTGGTCCTGGAATTATTGCTCACCGTTCTTTTGATCATTTTGACCCCATGGGGTGAGATCTTGTGTGGAGCCCCAGATCGAGGGAGATTATCAGTGGTCTTGTATGTCTTCCATTTTCTAATTATTGCTCTCACAGTTGATTTGTTCACACCAAGCTGCTTGCCTATTGCACATTCAGTCTTCCCAGCCTGGTACAGGTCTACAATTTTGTTTCTGGTGTCCTTTGACAGCTCTTTGGTCTTCACCATAGTGGAGTTTGGAGTGTGACTGTTTGAGGTTGTGGACAGGTGTCTTTTATACTGATAATAAGTTCAAACAGGTGCCATTGATACAGGTAATGTGATACAGGTAATGAGTGCAGGATAGAGGAGCCTCTTAAAGAAGAAGGTACAGGTCTGAGAGAGCCAGAAATCTTGCTTGTTTGTAGGTGACCAAATACTTATTTTCCACCATAATTTGCAAATAAATTCTTTCCAAATCAGCCAATGTGATTGTCTGGATTTTTTTTCTCATTTTGTCTCTCATAGTTGAGGTTTACGTTTGATGCCAACTACAGGCCCCTCTCATCTTTGTAAGTGGGAGAATTTGCACAATTGGTGGCTGACTAAATACTTTTTTGCCCCACTGTAAGTACCTGAAATAAATACATTGGATGCACAAGCTCTTTCAATATATCAAATGATTCATACATGCATATACTTTTGTAGTGAACAATACAACCGTGCATCAATTTATATAAAGTGCAATAAAAAGTCCATATATCATGTGAGTAAGCTGTGATAACAGTCCACATATAATGATGTGACCAATTCATGTTCTACCACCTGATTGCGCTCTTTACCGGATCAAATGACCTCCCAAACATGATGTCTTGAGTATTTCATAGAAAAAGAGGCTTTAAAAGCATCTTCACTGAAATCCTTCCCGAACTCAAGTATCGCTTGGAGGAAATAAACTGGATTTAAGGTTGAGGTGATTGTAGCCATATTAGAGCACTTGTGACGGGAACAATTGAGTACTGTCCACAATACTTTTTTAATTTGCACTAACATACATTTTCTCAGGACAAGCTTTCGAGGTGTGCCCCCCTCATCAAGGTCCAAGCAGTACTAATGCATAAAGTTTTAGTTTTAACCTCTTCACGCCAGCTAAACGCATGTATGAGGCTGCTTGGCAGTTGGGTGGTATGTAGCTGTGTTAAACCAACATACTGTACTGAGAGCAAGTTCCCTGCAAGCTCCCAGCATGGTAGCACATGGGGATTGGTAAGCATACTTGCGATCTGGAGCTTTACGATCTTGCCTGAACGCCCGCCTCCCAGCTTTTAGAATTCTTAAAGTGCCAGTAGCCGGTTGGCAGGAAGAAGTTAATAAATACTCAGGAAAAAAAACACAAACAAATGTGCACAGCAATGGTAATTAAGCTTGGACAGCTGGTGAGATAAGGCAGGGAGGGGGCAGAGTCACAGATGTTTGAGTAGTCCTAAAAATGTTGAATAGTGATTTAGGAAGCTGAGGTCTGCATTTATCCTATTATATTTTAGTACTTGGTTTGGGCCCCTTTTGCAGCAATTTACTGCCTCAATGCGGCGTGGCATGGAAGCTATCAGCCTGTGGCATTGCTGAGGTGTTATGGAAGACCAGGATGCTACAATAGCAGCCTTCAGCTCTTCTGCAGTGTTCGATCTCATGTCTCTCATCTTTCTCTTGGCAATGCCCCATAGATTCTCTATGGGGTTCAGGTCAGGTGAGTTTGCTGGCCAATCAAGCACAGTAATCCCACGGTCATTGAACCAGGTTTTGGTGCTTTTGGCAGTGTGGGCAGGTGCCAAGTCCTGCTGGAAAATGAAGTCCGCATCCCCATAAAGCTTGTCTGCGGAAGGAAGCATGAAGTGCTCCAAACTCTCCTGGTAGACGGCTGCGTTGACCCTGGACTTAATGAAGCACAGTGGACCAACACCAGCAGCTGACATGGCTCCCCAAATCAACAGACTGTGAAAACTTCACACTGGACTTCAAGCATCTTGCAGTGTGTGCCTCTCCATTCTCCCTCCATACTCTGGGTCCTTGGTTTCCAAATGAGATGCAAAAGTTGCTCTCATCAGAATAGAGGACTTTGAACAACTGAGCAACAGACCAGGTCTGTTTTTCTTTATCCCAGGTAAGATGCTTCTGACGTTGTTTGTTGTTCAGGAGCAGCTTGACAAGAGGAATACGACATTTGAAGCCCATGTCAAGGATCCGTCTGTGTGTGGTGGCTCTTGATGCACTGACTCCAGCCTCAGTCCACTCCTTGTGAAAGTCCCCAACACTTTTGAATGACCTTTTCCTGACAATTCTCTCCAGGCTTCGGTCATCCTTGCACCTTTTTCTTCCACACTTTTCCCTTCCACATAACTTTCTATTAATATGCTTTGATACAGCACTTTGGGAACATCCAACTTCTTTTGCAATTACCTTTTGAGGCTTTCTCACCTTATGGAGGGTGTCAGTGATGGTTTTCTGCACAACTGTCAGGTCAGCAGTCTTTCCCATGATTGTGATTCCTACCGAACCAGACTGAGAGACCATTTAAAGGCTCAGGAAGCCTTTGCAGGTGTTATGGCTTAATTAGCTGATTAGAGTGGGACACTTTGAGCCTAGAATATTGCACCTTTTCATAATATTCTAATTTTCTGAGATTGTGGATTTGGGGTTTTCATGGGCTGTAAGCCATAATCATCACAATTATGACAAATCATGGCTTGAACTATCTTGCTTTGCATGTAATGAGTCTATCTCATATATTAGTTTCACCTTTTAAGTTGCATTACTGAAATAAATGAATTTTTGCACGCTATTCTAATTTTTCGAGTTTCACCTGTATAGTCGACAGGTTTCTTGTGATAGCAGTCAGTATGGCTAACAAGCAGCGGGAGGGGATGCCACTTTAACAGATCTCCCATCCCACCTAGTCACAGAGCTGAACAAAGACCAGCTTTGTTTGGCTCTATTAAATAGTAAACCAGAAGCTTTCACTTGACATCACTTCCAGTTTACTTGAAAACAACTCCATTTTTAAAGAAAGCTTTCAGTCACACTGATCTTAGTGTGATTGAATGCTTTTAAGGGCAGAGGAGGGATTTGGGGTCTTGACTCCAGATTCCTCCATAAAGAGTACCTGTTGCATGCCTATTGCTGTCACAGGGGTTGTTTACATTATTTGTAACAGCAATAAAAGTGATAAACAAAAAAAAAATGTAAGTGACAGTGTAAAATAACAATTAAAGTGCTTCCCCCCCCCCACCAGACCTCCTCTGTAAATCTAAAGTGGTAACCTGTAAAGGCTTTTACAACCTTGCCTATGGATAGTAAAATTTACGTTGTTTGTCGACGTTGCTTGGGAGTGCACAATTTTAAAGCGTAACATATTTGGTATCTGTTTACTCGGTGTAACATCATCTTTGATATTTTACAAATACATTTGGCTATGTATTGTGTTTTTTTGCATTAAAACTTTTTTTTAAAAATTGTATTCTTTCCCAAAATTTGCCTTTGAAACACCACTGCACAAATACCATGTGACATAAAAAAAATTGCATAACCCACCAATTTATTCTCTAGGGCCTCTGCTTTAAACAGTATATGATGTTTGGAAATTCTAAGTAATTTTCTAGCAAAAAAAAAAATAACATGATTGTTACATGTGAACAAAAAGTGCCAGAAAAAGCTTGGTGCTTAAAGCGGTAATGAGCCCCAAAACAAAACTCTAATATATTGCAGCTTACCAATCCGTTGATGTGCTGGCTACAGCCTACAGTATTTTTTTTTTTTTTATTTCACCTAGTGATCCAACACACTTCCTTTCTCATCTCAGGATGTCTGCATTCTGGATGAAGTATTAAAGCAGACATGTTTAGACACAGTGTTGTCAGTCTTGGGAGAGGGTAGCCTTAGAATAGCAGATTTAGATCTACTTGAAGTGAACGCTCCAGCTTACCTTTATTAAGCACTTACAGCAAACATTTTTGTTGGGGGGGGGGGGGTTAAAGGTTTTAATAAATGAATAAAAGCTAAACCTTGTAAGCACCCTTGTCGGTGGTAAATGATTTGTCTTAACCCATCATCTGCTATTTTGTCTAGACAGCCTGGTCTGTTAAAAGAAGTTGAAAAATAAGACTTGCTGGCAGGATCACCAGGTGAAAATAAAGGAAAAAAAGCCTGAAAAAAGAAAACTAATGCAGCCATCACATGTAAGTATTGGTGAGCTGCAATTTAATAAAGGTTTGTTTTTGGGTTTAATATCACTTTAGGGATGCTGGCTCTTTTTTAAATTTGGATTTATTTGGTGCCACAGTTGGTTGTGTACTCTTCTCTACTGAGTTTGGGTAACAGTATGGGACAGAGTGCTGTATGTTAGTTTGGCTGTGACTGTCAACAGCACCCCTGAAATACAGTATACAGTCATGGCCAAAAATATTGGCACCGCTGCATTTCTGTCAGTGCTGCATTTCTGTCAGTGCACCACTTCGCCTAAGAAAATTGTTGCAATTACAAATGTTTAGGCATTCTCATGTTTTTTTCTTTGACCCCTGGCAACCAGTTAAAATGGTGAAAAAGTGACTCAACCTTTTTGTTGTGTGTCTCTGTGTGCCACATGGAGCACGGAGATAAGAAAGAGCAGCAAAGGATTGTCTGAGTATTTGAGAACAAAATTTGTGGATAAGCATGGAGAATCTCAAGGTTACAAGTCCAGAGATCTATTCCTGTGTCCACTGTGCGCAACATTGTGAAGAAGTTTATAGCCCATGGCACTGTAACTAATCTCCCTGGACGTGGACCAAAGAGAAACATTGATCAAAGTTTGCAACAAAGGATTGTTCAAGTGGTGGATAAAGAACCTCGATACACTTCAACACAGTTTCAAGCTGACCTTCAGGCACACAGGGTACAACTGTGTCAGGTCGCATTATACATCACAATCTGAAAAGGGACACTATGGTAGGATACCCAGAAGGACCCCATTGCTGACACAGAAACATAGGAAAGCCAGATTGGAGTTTGCCACACCTGAGCAAGCCAAGATCGTTTTGGGAGAATGTTCTGTAAACAAACGAAACAAAATTACAGCTTTTTTGTAAAGCTCATCATTCTGTTTTCAGAAAAAGCAATGAGGTCTTTAACCACATGCCGCCCAGCCACTGTAGAAATACGTTGGCAGGGCGGCACGGCTTGGCAAAACCACGTTTTAAAACGTGTGTTTGCAATACAGGTAGGGGGCGGGCACGCGAGGCACGCCACCGCCCTACCTGTCCTGCCGATCACTCCCGCGGATGTCAGTCGCCGGGTCACAGCCAGTCGTTACCGGCTGTGTCCCGCCGATTAGCGGTAATCACTGACAGAGAGCAGGGCTGCAGTAGCTCTGCTTTCTATCAGTTCCCCCCTAGTGTCAGAATGTCCGCCGCAGTCCCACCATAAATCGCTGATCGCCGCCATAAGTCGCTGATCGCCGCCATTATTAGTATAAAGAAAAAAAATTTAAAATCCCAGTATCTTTACCGCCATTTGTAAACGCTATAACTTTCACATAAACCAATAAATTTTTTTACTGTACATGTTTTATAGCAAAAAGTCCAAAATATTGGTTTTTTTTCTCAAAATTGTCAGCCTTTTTTTATAGCGCAAAAAATAACGCACAGGAGATCAAATACCACCAAAAGAAAGCTCTATTTGTGTGAAAAAAAAGGCATAAATTTCATTTATGTACCGTATTGCATGACCGCACAATTGTCCGTTAAACTAGCGCAGCGCTGTATAGCAAAAAAAATGGCGTAAATTGCAGTATCTATACCATAGTTTGTAGATGCTATAACTTTCACACAAAGCAATCAATATACACTTATTGGGATTTTTTTTACCAAAAACATGTAGCAGAATACATTTTGGCCTAAATTTATAACTAACTTTGAATTTACTATATATTCTTTATAGCTGAAAGAAAAAAATAGTTTTTCTTCAAAATTTTTGGTAATTTTTTGTTTATAGCGTGAAAAATAAAAAGCGCACAGGTGATCAAATACCACCGAAAGAAAGCTCTATTTGTGTGAAAAAAGGACGTAAATTTCGTTTGGGTGCAGCATTGCATGACCGCGCAATTATCAGTTGAATTAGTGCAGCGCCGAGTAGCAAAAAGAGGCCTGGTCATTAAGGGGGGTAAATTCTCAGGAGGGCAAGTGGTTAAAGGAAAGAATACAGTCCCTACAGTCACACGTAGTTGAGGGTCACTGATGTTTTGGGGTTGCTTTGCTGCTTCAGGCACTGGATGTCTTGACCGTGTGCATGGCATTATGAAATCTGAAGACTACCAAAGAATTCTGGGGTACAATGTAGGGCTCAGTGTCAGAAAGTTGGGTCTCCGTCAGAGGTCATGGGTCTTACAGCAGGACAATGACCCAATGAACATATCAAAAAGCACCCAGAAATGGTTTCAGGCAAAGCGATGGAGAGTACTGAACTGGCCAGCAATGAGTCCAGATCTCAGTCCCCTAGAACACCTGTGAAAAGATCTTAAAACTGCAGTTGGGAAAAGGAACCCTTCAAAATGAGAGACCTGGAGCAGTTGGCGAAAGAAGAGTGGTCCAGAATTCCAGTAGAGAGGTGGAAGAAACTCATTGATGATCACAGGAAGTGATGGATTTCAGTTATTTTTTCCACGGGGTGTGATTCCAAATATTAAATTGAGGGTGCCAATAATTTTGAAGTCTATTTTTGGAGTTTTGCTTGAAATGTGTCAGGTTTGGCTTTTTGTTTCTCCACTTTTTTGTGTCATACCAATACAAACAAAAGAAATAAACATGAGAATGCCTAAACATTTGTAATTGCAACAATTTTCTGGGCAAAGTGGTGCATTGTCTGACAGAAATGCACTCTTGAGACATTCGTACAAGTGGGAAATTTATTGAATCTGGAGCAGCAGATGAAGCTTTGAAAATGAAAGCTAGAAGTTAATTAGTTGCCATGCACAGCTACTCCAGAGTCTGTCTGCTCCAGTTCCCTCCAGTTTCCCCTTTAATTACCTTTATGGTGTGTTTTTTTTTTTCGGGTATGCTGACAGGCTGGTAAATATACTGGAAACATTGAAAAAAAACTGTTGATTGCGGAGTCACACTGGGGGCCTTCAGGCTGCCTTTGTGCTATTCTTTGCTGGGCTTCTGGTTTTTCATTTCACTTGTGTAAAGTGCTACTCCTTAAGCTGAAAAGGCAGCGAACCGGGGTGTACAGCAGCTGCAATGCATTGTGGCATGGCAGAACCTATCCTTACGGTTAGCTAGAATAAAGCTGTTAGGAGTGTTTTAGTAGTGTTTAGAAGTATTCAGCATTTTTTTCTGCTTGCAAATTACTCCTAAAAATGCAAAAAAAAGGCGTTTTTGTTTTTTTTTTTCCTGCTCCTAGAAGCTGAAGCTTGAAAAACGTGTCTAGTCTACACTAGTGTGAACGGACACAGGATAATACTATTTGCTTCTAGGGGCAGAAAAAAAAAGCTCATAACTAGCTGCTAGTAGCTTACAAATGAGCTAGTGTGCATGGAGCTTTAATCTGTTTTATTGCTGTGCATTTCATAGGGTGTTTTAGTAGTTTGGAGTTGGGGACCACACTGTGTAATTGGGCGTTGCAGAGGCTGAGTGACTTTCACATAGGTTTGTAAATATACGCTACTGGCACCTTTTACTTTTAATACATTTAGGAGAATTAAATAACGTCACTGAAATTGAGTTAAAGCACCTGTACAAGGTGAAGGAAATCCTGAAAACATGACCTCTTAAGGGTACTTGAGAAGCTGGGGGCTACTGTCTTAGGAGAATGGACATCTCTCTTTGTGATGCTGCATTTACTGCAGAGCACATTAATGCAGTTTTCTATATTGGCATAGCTATCAACCCATGCTATGCCAAAGATGCAGGGCCATCCTCATATGTGACCCTAGGGCTCTAGTCTCTGTTGTGGCACTTTCCAAGACACCTGGTGTAATATGTGAGTCAGACACAGAGCACTTTACTCATCCAGGGCCATAGAAAACCCACTGGTGGAACCCTGTACCCATAGACCTTAGTGCAGTTGCCCACCTGAGGTGCCGAAAACTGTTTTTGAAGCACGTCACATTGGATACTGCCTGCTTGTCTGTACTAATGTAGCCACCGGGCATAAGTTAAGGGCATTGCCCTTTAAGATAGCATGGTGTGTGCTAGCTACTATTGCTCCAGTAGCACTCCTGGAAGTGTTACATTGTTAATCAGGTTGAAAAAAAGGCACAAGTGAATCTAGTTAAACAAAATAAATATATAAACAAATAGAAATCTTCCATATACACAGTCCAACATCCAAAGGAAGAGAAAAGAAAACCCAATAAAGTGTAATCTAATTTGCTCTAGTGGGTGGGAAAATCCTTTCTGATCCTACAGGAGGCAATCTAGTATTCCCTGGATCAACAACCGCTGGTATTATCAATAAATGTTAGTATCCTGGTATACAATGATTAGCCATAACATTATGAGCAACCACCATAACCTGTGTATTTTGTGAGTTTAGGAATACATCTGTTTTTTTTTTTTTCTTTTTTAAACAATCTACCTATCTGGTCAGAACTAGTTCTTGCAGGAGTCTTTTCCACATTTTTACAGCTCTTATTGTGAAGAAGCTTGTTCCTCGGGTTTCCAGTGTTAACATTGGAGCTCCTGCTCCACTTTTATGGTCAGAATCAGAGGTGGGGAGTGGGGCCCTTCCCTATTTTCTATTTGGCCTCCTGCTCTGCAAAGTCTCTGTGGGGGCTCCCTTGTGCTACCACACTGTGCATGCCCTTTGCACCCGTTAGGCCTGGTTCACACCTATGCAGGTAGCAGTTGCTGTGATTTCGTGGTGGTTTTTGTGTTTTTTTTTTATACTTTTTAATACTTTTGTATGCATTTTTTGGAGGTGTCTGTTGTCTTGTGGGAGAAATCAGCAGAAACGCATCAAAATTGCAAACACTGCGTTTTTGGTGCGTTTCCACTGCATTTCCATTGAGGAATTTTTTTAGGTTTACAAACACTTTAAGTGAACTGTAGTGCGTTTCTGTAAAACTAAAAACTCACTGAAAAAAGCAGGCCTGAAGCCTTCTGCCCATTTCTTAAGCCGCACCACAGCCACTGTACTCATAGGATGATCATCCACAGGCTCCCTGCTGCCTTACAGTAACAAGCTCTCACAGCAGGCCATATTTAATTTCCTGCTCCTGCAGTTGGCCTGTAAGTACCCTTTGCAGGGCCTGCACTTGTGGACCCTGCGGTATGATGGATCACAGGTGCAGAGGGGGTGGTCCTGTGGGCCTTCCTGACTCCCGATACACTATCCTCTCAGGTAGCAGAATCCCTGCCCAGGGGCCCAACACCAACATTCAGGACAATTGTTCCTTGCTAGAGTTTTTTTGCTCCTTGGAGTCTTACCCAAATCCTGTTCTCCAGGAAGGAATTTTCTGCAACCATGTCTAGATTGAAATCACTGAGCAGAGCCCTCTTGTCTTGAATTTTATTGTAACTGTACAGTCTGTAAAGTACTACACAAACTGGTGGTACTATAGAAATCTTGTATATTCTAAATATTCATTTTATAGCGAAACCTCCATGATAGCTGAGACTACAGAGGATGCAAGCATGCTTCTTCACATTTTCCTTCAGAGTCTGTCTGATTTGCCTGCAGCAGCCTTTGTGCTGGAGGATGAGGAGGTGAGGAGTGTTGAAACCTGTGTACTTTAGTCGAGTTTGTGCCTATGGCTTGGTTCACACTTATGCAGTTTGCTTTTGATCAGTTTCTACAGTGCTTTTTGTGATGCGTTCTTGCACACTTTCTTGGATGCATTCTGTGGTTTTTTTTTTGTTTGTTTTTTTTTTTTGGGGGGGGGGTGTCTCCATTGAAGTCTAATGAACCAAGAACGCACGGTTTTGTATTTAAAAAAAAAGTCCTTGACCCTTTCCAAAAACAGCTGAAAAAAGATGTGAACATGTCCCGTAGGAAACCTTGTTAAATGGACTGTAGTGTGTTTATGCAAAAAGCACCAAAACGCATAGGTGTGAACCAGGCCTAAGAAGCTTTAGTCTGCTGTCTTTGGGATTAACTGCCACCAACATAAGGCTTATTCTGGTGGCAGCAGGGGTCTTCAGACACACTCCCAGCTGCTATAGCAGCCAGAAATGTATTTACATAGGTCAGCTTTCTATTGGAAGTGGGTGACTATAAAGTTGCCTGATTGCTTCCACAACTCCTCTGAAGGTAGGACATGTCCAGTTGAATGTGACTTAACTGCTACTAGCTAACATCTGACAGTGGTATTGCTGTTCATGCATTATTGTTTCAGAATGTATGGGAACCACAAATACAGAAATTGAATTACCATTATCCATTCATTAATTCTTGAAGACCCTCTCTGGGCAGCATAAAAAACACCCTTGCACTGGGGCAACAAATAAACACTGTTCACTGTAAAAAAGAAATGCTTATTAGGACTAGGGCAGCCATAGAAATAGAAATTGTAGCTGCTGACTGTTAATTTTTTTGGAGAGACTGGAGCTCCTCCTTAACCACTTGCTCTCATGAATCTAACTCATTCATGAACTGTCATCAATGAGTTAAGTTTTTGACAGCTCGATAGTGATCTGTGATTGGCTGGAGCTAACCACATGGTACAGGGTGCTGTAATTGGCCCCATGTATCATGTGACCGCTGTGGGCCAATTACAGCTCACTAGGAAGAGAAGCAGAGCTGTTATGAATGAGATTGATTCATAAAACCTCTGCTTACATTGTGATCATGTGATCACATAGCGATCACATGATCACCGGATCCCGTTCACCGATATCTTCATTCCATTGTGTCTGCTGGACACAGCAGTCGTGATAGGGGAGCGCTGCACACCTGATTGGGTGCGCAGCGCCCCCTTGTGACGGGTACGTCGCTTTGCCTGTAGCTGCCGCCCGGCCGCAGTACATTGCGGGCAGGCGGGAAGTAGTTAACTCCTGTAACTTCTTTCAGGAACAGTTATCTACAGGCCTTCACTGCAGCATCAGCCACACATTGTTGCTTAGGACCAGCTTCCTTTTGTTGACAATGATTGTCCATATCTGCACAATGTGTGTTGGCCAAGCTGCTCATAGCCTCTACCATTGGTTCTTGTGACTGGATGATCATTTAGGAGCACAACTGGGAGTCAATAGTTACCTGTCTATTCTGCGGCAGAATTATCAGGTATTATTTTAATGAAAGTTGTAGATTTCAAAATACTGAAAATTACATTTAAGATTTATTTAACATGGTACAGATTAATTTTAGTGTTTTTTTTTTTTTATTTGTTTCAGTATCTTCTCAGTCACAATTTTCTTACTTACTCTAAAGGTTCTAGAAATGAAAGTGATACTAAATTCTTGTTTTTTAAATAACAAACATGTTATACTTACCTACTCTGTGCAGTGGTTTTGCACAGAGCAGCCCCGATCCTCTTCTCAGGTCCCCCATTGGCACTCCTGGTCCCTCCATTCTGTTGCCTTTTGAGCCCCGGATCTGCCCGTCCATTCACATACAGTCACATCTCGACCCCTCCACCTCCTCTCCTGATTGGCTCACTGGCTGTGATTGACCTGCTGCTGCCTCAGCCAATCAGGCGTAAGAGTCCATGGAGAAGCGCTGGAATGAGAGAGGGCTCAAATAAGTCTTAGGGGGGCTGGGGGCTGCTATACACAGAATGTTTTTACCATGCATGAAGGTAAAAAACCTTGAGCCTTTAGAACTCTTTTAAGCCTTTTTATGTCAATATGATGAGGACCTATTTGTAAATTCTTCAGCTTATTCAAATGTTTTTGATCTGAACAAGTTGATAGCTATATGAATGCAACAATGGTTTATAGCTGTTTTTGTTTTGGCTTCTGGTTCTACCAAGGGGGTTTTTGCAAGGGGGATGAGGGGAAATATTGCCCCTCACCCCCCTGATACGTATAAGTCCTCACTCTATCCAGCTCTGTTCCCCTGTGTAGCTTCTGTCTTCTCTCTCCATTCTTAAAGGTTTTTCTGAGGCAGGGGGAGCAATCTATGGATGCAGGCAGCACAGTTCTGGATCAAGCCTGCAGGTGTACCACAATAGGTAGCAGTTTCCTGTGGTGGCACACCAAGAAGAAGAAGAGCACAGGAGTGCCCGCGGGAGCCTCCAGAAGAGGAGGATTGGGGCCACTATTTTATTACTAATTGGTAATCCAAATTTTGCTATCCTTTTCAAACACTTGTAAAACACTGTATCAACAAATTCTTGAAAAGTATTTTATCTCCCTCCTATATGACAAGATAGTCACCAATATAACAAACCCAGAGTTTGGCATAACTGGCAAACTGCATTCTATCATGGAGTCAACATTCCAGCAGTAGAAAAAGAGGCTGGCACACATGGGAGTCACAGGTGTCTCCAATTGTGGTATTGGCCTTTTTGATGATTTAACTCACTGTCAAAAAGAAATTACTTGCTGACCAAAAGGTACTGCAAAGTTCTTCAAGACAAATTCCATCTTCTAGTTATAGCTGAGAAACTGGTAGAAAGGATACACTACCCATGCTTTAGATGGACCTCTACAAAGAATCAACATATATACTAGCTGAATGAATTGCCTTATGCCAGTGCGTATGCCTTATAAAAGATTGCATATCAATAATATCTTGAATATACGAAGACAAGCTCATCTCCCTATCATCAATGTGCTGGAAATTGAAGTTATCGGGTTTTCATTTCTGCATTGGACCAAAACCCTGAGGGGAAGCCTGGAAAGGGTGCAGTAAAAAACTCAACATTCCACAATTCCCTTTCACTTTCAGCAGTTTATATTTCAAATGTGAAAAAAATGGCAGGATGATTACCTTAGGTGGTTGGTGCCTGGATTAAGGGTATCAATTTCCTCACTTGCATCCAAACTTTGTCTGAGGGGTCCATCTTTCATATTGCTGTACAGTTGCTAGTTTAACTTCCTGTCTGTTGAAAGCTAGTTGCTGAAACATAGGGGCCTGTGGCCCACAGTTATCCCTAAATTGCCCAAGGTGTGCAAGTCTACCACCTTTAAAATATATTAACTTACATTGACGTTTTGCTTGTATGGTGTGAGTCTTTGGGGATCCATCCACACTTTTTCTTTGCGTACAAAGTTTTGGTCTCCTTTCAACAGAGCATAGCCCATCATTTTGCATGCCTATCATTTAGGGCAAGGTTTCAGCCTTTACTGTCTTATTGTAGAGACCTTTAGCCATTTCAAAGCCTGTGCCATCATTCAAGGTGCCACACTTGTTGATACCCTGGCCAGGCCTTCCTTGACACCAAGGGACCTTAATCTGGTACTTTAAATGGTCCTCTTTTCGAGGACCTTAGAGAGACCCCCTCAATAACTCTATCACAAAGTGGTCTTAGTGGCCATTATCGTGGCTTGAAGAGTCTCTGAGTTAGAGACCTTGTACTGCAAGCCCCTGGATAAGGCCATTTTTCATTCAAGACTGTCCTATTTCCTTCTGCATATGCGTATTTGCTAGATGCATGGAGGTGCCATGAATATTTCATGGCACCCATGTGTGTCTACAAAAGTCGGCACATTTTTGTGCAGCGCAGAAAAATTGCAATTTCACACATGTTAACACACTGCACCTGGTGTGAACGAGCCCTAAAATGTCTGTGAGACTGAGTTCAGTGGTCCGTAGGTTGTAAATCTTCTCCCCCCTACCACAAATTCCCCCTCCTAGCACAAATCCCCCTTCCCAGCACAACCCCCGCTCCCCAATCCCCCTTTCTAGCACAAATCTCCTCTCCCTCCTGTCTGTTTACAGGAGTTAACACAGGATCACTCTGATTCACCTGTACAGAGTTTGATTACCACCCCCATACCCACAGTTTCTGCTGCCGGGACAGGATCAGTGTGGGGGGGGGGGGGGAGATAGGGCAGTAATCAACCCCTGTACATTCAGTTCTGAGAGGGATCCTGTATTAAATGAGGTGCCGCTGCAAAAGGACAAAAAACTGTCCCAACCCTATACAGTCTAATCTGAGCAGTCCTGTATTAACTCCTGTATACAAAGAGAAGGGCACCTCCTCCCAGCTCTCGCCTTCTCCCTGCTGCTAGCTGTACTAAAGTTTGCAAACCAGAAAGCTGTGCAGGCTGCCTGACATGTTCCTAGCAGCTGCTAAAAAACAGCAAAAGGGAGGAGGAAAGGGCAGGGAGGAGATATACAGAGAGGAGGGTGGGAGCACAGCCCTTACCTTTTCCCAGCTCTCTCCTCATCTGGGAGCTGAGAGACGACAAGTTACTGGAGTTTTGGGAGAGGAATGTTGTCACATTCTTGCCTTCGCATATGCTGCTCTAAAACCTGGATATACTGTATATTTCAAATAAGTTTCAGTGTGAGGCTCAGAAAAGAAACCACTAAAATCATAAGAAAAGTAACATTTTCTGCCGGCTGTAACACCACACCACAAACTGCAACACATTTCATCACCACTTAAGAAAGTCAAGTTTTGCACTGAAACATATTTGATCACTTCTGGGATTCTACTTAGGACGTACCTTTGGTTATGTTGTTGAACTCCACTCTGGATATATTCAAGAATTACAAATGGATAAATGCCCTCTTTATTTTCCATGTGCTGCCAAGGAAATGCATATCAATATCAACATTTGTTCTGTGGTAGCCATATTTAATGATATGACAGTAATGAATCTGATTACAAGGTAGTGAGATAGTATGTCTGATTTCTACATATTGGATATTACAGTATACTACCATAATAGTCATTCCCTATACCACTTGTGAACACACTGAGAATTTCTGTTGCTGGGTTGACCAATGTTGGATTTTTATTACCTGTATACCGAATTTTGAATTGACTTGTAGGTCATTCCCTTCATCACGTCTGAATACAATATACTGAAAATCTGTGACACTGGGGTGACAACCTTACAATGTACCCACATCTTGAAGTGTTTATATCCTGAAAACTTGTGTCTGGGGTATTGACCAGTGAATGGCCTTTGGGGAGGGCCTTACATTCAAAAGCCTGGATCGCTATATGGTTTCAATATCTTTTAAATTATAAAGACTATTCCCTAGCTAGTGCAATCCCTACAGATGCTGCACAGTCTATTATAGTCATGTGGAAAAAGTACACCCTGTGACAAACATGGTGTCAGATCACTGCTTTTTTCAACAACTTGTGACAAATGAGTGGTCAACCTCACACTGCACTGTCACTAATACGCAACAATGGCACTCTCAGCCTCGCCCTGCTCAAAGATTTTCGCTCTTGTGGGACCTCAATCTAAGTGCCAACAGACTGAAAGCAATTGTCACTGCTTTAAGTTAACTAAGCAATTTACTCTTTATACCCCAAACTGCCACCAGATAGCTTTGGGCCTATCAACCCTTCACAATAATAGCAATGACAATTATGAAAATTAAAAATTTATTTTAGAATAAACATCTGTAACACACACTGTCCTCACAGACAGGTATATTCAGAGATTTACACTACAGTAGCACTCTTCAAGAGACAGGGTTTCTTCAAGATTGTGTAAGGTTTGCGTAAAAGTTTGAGAGAGGGTAAAATATTTCCAAAAAAAGAGTATTGCAAAGAAACAAAGTGACACAATGCAACAGAAAATTAAAAAGTAGTTGAGGTTGAGAATAGTTAATACCCTTTGAAAACCTACATGTTTTAGTCTTCTAACGCATGTATTATTCTCCAGCACTGAATTACCTTTAGAATCAATATAGATATGATAGGTTTTGCATGCTCAGTTCGCCTACAAGAGGAGTTGGGCCGGTTCTGATCCCGGTACTCTTAGGGTAGAGGTGTTTGGGCTCAAAACGTTACTAAATGATGGAAGTAAATATGTCCTTATTCTTACTCTACTGCTATTATTTCAAGTTATGAAATACACTTAGGATATGGGATTATGGATTCTACCAGGGGAGAGAGACATTGCTAATCCAGCTAAGGTATTTGCGACTGTTAAATTACTGATGTGCCTGAGACCAGACCAGGTATCTGTACAAATCTTGTAACAGGGCAGCACAGTGGCTAAATGGTTAGCACTTCTACCTGGCAGTACTAGGGACACTGGTTCGAATCCCAACTACGGCACCACCTGCCTGGAGTTTGCATGTTCTCCCTGTGCCTGCATGGGTTTCCTCCGGGTGCTCTGGTTTCCTCCCACACTCCAAAGACATGCTGGTAGGTTAATTGGCTCATGTCTGAATTGGCCCTAGTATGTGTATGTATGAATGTGAGTTGGGGACCTTAGATTGTACGCCCCTTGAGGGTTAGGGACTGATGTGAATTTAGTATATCTTTGTAAAGCACTGCGTAAATTGATGGCGCTATATAAGTACCTGTAATAAATAAATACTCAGGCTTCCAGATCTGACAGTTTAATGAGGCACTGTGTATTGGGGTTAGATTCTGCTAGTCCTATTAACATACTGATAAGGGGTGCTAGTCCTATTAACATACTGATAAGGGGTATCTGTAATGCAGTTAAGAGGTTGTGGATTATATAAACTAAAGGTGGAGGGATGGGGAAGGTCACTCTGGCTATTTCTGACAAAATGGCCTGGGTGACCTGGGACCTGAACAAAATGGCTGCCACATACAGCTTTTCATGTGCCCAATGCTCACAACCATTACACACCCTATGAAAATAGTTGAATTTTTCAATGTCTTTGAACAGGCAAACAGATGTTAAATCAAACCGTGCCTACAGGCAAACCTTGTATACTTGAACAAATGATGCATAATACTGACATGATGCATGCATTCTTATTCTCTAAATTAATCATAATACAAATTTTCTAAATGGGGGTAAAAAGTAAGTACACTACTTTTAATCTGTGAAGTTAGAATCAGGATTTTAGTTTAGCTAACAATGATTAGAATTTTCCTAGGAAATGTGTAGGTGTAATATCTACTTCGTAACCTCAAATATTTAGATTATGCTGCTCTTTTTGGTATTGACTTCTGTGGCATCATCATGCCGAGGTCAAAAGCCCTCTGACAGTCTGGCAATGGATTAAAAAGGTCACCAAATTAGTAATTCTACTGTAAGGAAAAACTACAAGCGGTATAGATTTCAAACCACTGTTTGTTTGTCCATGACTGGCTGGCCTTGCAAATTCAGTACCAGAGTTTACCATTTACTGTTAAAAGAAGTCTCAAAAAACCTCAGTGTCATTGCAGGATCCACAGGTAACTCTTGCAGCAGTTGATGTCAAAGTTTATGCATCTACAATCTGGAAGTAATTGCAACTATTAAATCTGCGTTGGAAATATGCCAAGAAAAATGATTTACTGCCCAAAAAGAACTTAAAAGCAAGAGTGATAATAATGATCTGGAATTACACTAATAAATCCACCAAGAATTAGCTCAGAAATAGGTATGGAGAGTTATAGTCCTTCCAGACTGAACGGTATTTGAAATGGGCAGTTCGTGCAAAAAATCCCACAAACATCTTCCAACTTAAGGAATTTTACATAAGGAATGGTCACTGAGCTGATGTTAGAGACTGGTGGGCAGTTATAAAATGCCTACAAGTCATATCTGCCTAAAGAGGCTATGTCATCTTCTGAGTCAAAGGGCGTTCTTACTTTTTCCAAAGTGCACCATTCTATAATACGAATAGTTAAATACTGATATTTTTCTTGAATAATTTGAGGGCCCATTGACACAGGAGCATGCTGCAGGAAAAGCGTGTTCTATGTACGTTTCCCGCACTGCATGCGAATACACCGCCCTTGCAAGATACACGCAGCTCCCGATTGCTAATGGAACCTCGAACACATCTAGCAAATGAAACATGTTAGTGGCCACCAAGCTGTATGGTTCCACAGTACCAGGCGGTTTAGTATGGTGTAATTAGCAAAATTAGTGCTTGCACTACTTTTTGCATGTTAAGTGTGTTTTGCAGCCCATTCAGATACAGTCATGGCCGAAATTGTTGGCACCCTTGATATTTCTCCAGGAAATCATGTATTTCTCACGAAACGTATTGCATTAACACATGTTTTGCTATACACATGTTTATTCCCTTTGTGTGTATTGGGACAAAACAAAAAAAGGGAGGAAAGAAAGCAAATTCGACATAATGTCACACAAACCTCCAAAAATGGGCTGGACAAAAGTATTGGCACCCTTTCACAACTGCGGATAAATAAGAATGTTACAAGCATGTGATGCTCCTGTAAACTCACCTGGGGCAAGTAACAGGTGTGGGCAATATAGAAATCACACCTGAAAGCAGATAAAAAGGAGAGACGTTCACTTAACCTTTGCATTGTGTGTCTGTCTGTGCCACACTAAGCATGGACAACAGAAAGAGGAGACGAGAACTGTCTGAGGACCTGAGAACCAAAATTGTGGCAAAATATCAACAATCTCAAGGTTACAAGTCCATCTCCAGAGAACTAGATTTGCCTTTGTCCACAGTGCGCAACATTATCAAGAAGTTTGCAACCCATGGCACTGTAGCTAATCTCCCTGGTCGTGGACGGATGAGGAAAATTGATGAAAGATTGCAACGCAGAATAGTCCGGATGGTGGATAAGCAGCCCCAAACATGTTCCAAAGACATTCAAGCTGTCCTGCAGGCTCAGGGAGCATCAGTGTCAGCGCGAACTATCCGTCGACATTTAAATGAAATGAAACGCTATGGCAGGAGACCCAGGAGGACCCCACTGCTGACACAGAGACATAAAAAAGCAAGACTACAGTTTGCCAAAATGTACTTGAGTAAGCCAAAAGCCTTCTGGGAAAACGTCTTGTGGACAGATGAGACCAAGATAGAGCTTTTCGGTAAAGCACATCATTCTACTGTTTACCGAAAACGGAATGAGGCCTACAAAGAACAAAACACAGTACCTACGGTAAAATATGGTGGAGGTTCAATGATGTTTTGGGGTTGTTTTGCTGCCTCTGGCACTGGGTGCCTTGACTGTGTGCAAGGCATCATGAAATCTGAGGATTACCAAAGGATTTTGGGTCGCACTGTAGGGCCCAGTGTCAGAAAGCTGGGTTTGCGTCCAAGATCCTGGGTCTTCCAGCAGGACAATGACCCCAAACATACGTCAAAAAGCACTCAGAAATGGATGGCAAAGAAGCGCTGGAGAGTTCTGAAGTGGCCAGCAATGAGCCCAGATCTAAATCCCATTGAACACCTGTGGAGAGATCTTAAAATTGCTGTTGGGAAAAGGTGTCCTTCCAATAAGAGAGACCTGGAGCTGTTTGCAAAGGAAGAGTGGTCCAAAATTCCGGGTGAGAGGTGTCAGAAGCTTATTGATGGTTATAGGAAGCGACTGATTTCAGTTATGTTTTCCAAAGGGTGTGCAACCAAATATTAAGTTAAGGGTGCCAATACTTTTGTCCAGCCCATTTTTGGGGTTTTGTGTGACATTATGTCATATTTGCTTTTCTGCCTCTGTTTTATATTTGTTCCAATACATACAAAGGGAATAAACGTGTATAGCAAAACATGTGTTAATGCAATACCTTTTTTGTGTGAAATACTTGATTTTCAGGAAAAATATCAAGGGTGCCAACAATTTCGGCCATGACTGTAAATGTGCTGTCAAAACCAGGATGCAAGGGACTGTATGAGAGCACTTGTGTTCCAGTGTAAACCGGCCCTGAAAAGGCACATTTTCCTTGTGTTTTTTTTCAACAAGTCTTCTTTATCTGCAAACACAGTATGCATGAAGATCTATTGGTTTCCTTTTCAAATATGTTGAAAAATGTCAGTACTTCTCAATAGGGTGTACCTTTTTTTTTTTTCTATATCACTGTATATTGGTAAGATTTTCTTTTCCTTCTTTATTTTGAATATTTGGAAAACAAGATAATATTTAATGCATTTCAGAGGAAAAAAAACTAGTCTGCCATAAACAAATTACATTTACCCCCATAACACCTTTCTCTCAGCACACCTGTGGAAATGCCTTACAGTTATTCTTTGCTGCCTATTCAATCTGCCTCCAAAGATTTAAATGAAAGGCCCATCAGACTTTTTTAGCGTTTGTTGGCTTTATTTTATGGCATACTTGTTTAAAATTGATTTTTTAAAAATGTTATCTTCATCCTGAAGTATTTTGTCAACCTATTCTCAGAAAACTTACTTAGACATCCATATTTGATTAATAGAACCTAGGCACTACTCCTTGTGTTATCCTTAACTGCTTGATGTACAGGGGACCTGGTTCGAGCTTTCCACGCCGCCTTTCGGAATTCTCCGGTCAACTCCAAAAACCAGTTAGTGAAAGTAAGAGACAATTGTCCTTGTGTTTTTTTTTTTTTTGTTTTTTTTTTTAACTGGGTGATTAAAACTGGAAGGATTATTTGATCTTCTTAATTACTCGTCTTAAGGCAAGATTGTAAAATCATTCATTTTTTTAATGCCATGTGTTATTAGCAGACTTTTTCTATTTTTACTATACAGTCTTTTGATTTACTAATACAATTTGCCTGTTAAAAATTTCAGGTATCTGTATACACTATTTTCAGCTGACTTTTAATTGCTTGTATAGATACAGCGTTCAATGCAATTACAGTTTACTCCTAGTAGCAAGCAGATTTAAGTGCAATCATAATAGAACAAACAAGGTCTCAGTGGAGTTGGACTTTAAAAACATGAGAGAACACTGATTTGGCATTATTTGCTTCTGACTTCATGCTCTTACTCCACTCAGGAACGAACCCAGGCAGTTGTACTGAAAGTCCTGACATCATTTAAAAGTAATGAAATTGAGCAAGCAGTAAAAACACTGGATCGAAATGGGATTGACCTGCTTATGAAATACATCTACAAGGGGTTTGAAAAGCCTACAGAGAACAGCAGTGCTATATTGCTACAGTGGCATGAAAAGGTATGTAAGTATGAAGACAGGCTAGAAAACCTGAAAAGCTAGGTAACAATATGAAACAATACTTCTAGCATCACACTGGACATTTGCATAACTGAAAGTGTATCTATTGTCATCCCAAGAACACATATGTAATATGTTGCAGCTTACCAGTTCTTGGATATGGAGGCAAAATAGTTTTTCGCTTTTGCAGTAATTTTCCTTTCTTTTCACCTGGTGATCCTGCCACTAACACACTTCCTTTGACCATGCTTACTCACTGTACTGCATCTATGGATGGACAGAGTTGTCACCCTGAGACAGGAAGTGTGTTTGGGTTACAACTCCCCCCCCCCCCTTCATCTTCATAACAAAGGTTGGATATGTTATGCAGTTTACAGGGAAGAACTGGACATGGCTAACACAGTAACACCCCTAAACGTTATACATTCACAAGAACAATATTCTAGAGTAGGACTTTAAAGGCCTCACATTAACAGCTATATCACAGATGAATGATTAAAAAATGATTCTACAGTACAGGTGCAGGCTTCTTTAAATCGTTATCTCTGGGTCGTATGCAGCTACTTTTAAGTGATTGGACACTGGCAAAAAAAAGCTGTAGGGACATCGCCATATAACTTCTGTTATTTTGCTAGTGTCTTTAGTGATGAACCTCTTCTCTCTACTCAGGGAAGTTTGCCTTCTTATATGGAGATTTTCTATTTGTTTATTCCAAGCTGATTCTTCTATTAATATGTTGCATAGTTAGTAAAGTTGAATAAAGACTCCAGTTCAACCTGTGTCGCACCATAGTCACAGTGGCTTTTGGTGCAGCTTGTGGATCAAGTGACTCTTTAGCAGAGCTTTGGGGACTATACCCAGACTCCACCTGATGGAAGACCCAGGTTTGGCCTGTAGTGTTGCTGTCATTCACTGGATCCTACTATTTTTGCGTTCTTTTACATGTAGTGGAACACATGGAGTCGCATAAGCCTTTGTCCTTGAAGACCCCTGAAGTTTATGCATGTAGTGGAGGGCAAAGGTAGGCAGGAGTTAATTCCTGCTTCTGATTTGGTTAGTAAGGGTGGAAGCCTTCTAAACATTCACATCTCAGGGTGCTCATATTCTAATAATCCTTTATGAGTGTGGGGTAGTTGCCATCCAAGTACTTGCTTATGTGGCAGAGATCAAGTTAACCTTTCTTTTTAAATTTTGCCACCACTGGTTTCTTTAGGCTTGCTTTTGGGGTGCTTTTGTGCACATGCAGTCCGGTAGTGGCCAGACTTGTGGTTTCTACACCTGTACAGCCCGGCGCACTAACTCTACACCTCCTAGCTTCTGTGGACTTACTGCACCTGCACAGCCTTCCCATCTCTTCCACTTTGGAGATGGACTTTGAGCTGGCTAATCAACTGGTCTTGGCTTCATTGCAGGCACATAAGCAATCAGAATCACAATACCTAAATTGTTGCGGCCTATAGATGGCTGAAACTGAGGCATTCCTCTCCCTCCATGTTTGCTGCTGAGGTTTGTATACCCCCTGGGGACAATATTTACTAGCATGGCATGTCCTAAATAAAGGGGAAAAGGGTCTGCTTTCTTAGGGTCAGCTTTTAATTGAGTTGGGTAGTTGAGTAGTTCCTCTGGTACCCTAGTAGTTGTAGTCTGTCTTCTGACTCTTTGCCTTCCTCTTATCATTTGGCTCTTTTTGGAGCCACTCTAGTCTCTTTCTCATCTAGAGAATATTTTTCTGCCACAATACTAGATTACCTGGTCAAAATTTCAGGCCTTATTGACGTCATAGATGGCAGGGGTTCACAGCTGTTTTCCTCCTCACTCCTGAATATTTGATTTCGTCCTTGAGTCAGGAGTAGTCCCTGAGGAGCAGGATCCCTTGTGTTTCTGAGACATCAGGATGACACCCCTACTACTGAGATTTCACCCAAGCTTAAGGTACTATACAAGAGCTACCCTTATTAACACTGTACATTCTTTCTTGGCATTGGAGCAGCCTGTGTCTGCTCACCCCAGGGTGTCCAGTATGGGGTCACTTAAATGTCCTATTCCCTGACTTTCCCAGTCAGTTTGCTAATACAGCCTGCACTATATGGGGACTGGCCTCAACCAGAGAAGATTTTTTTATTTTCTCCTCCAAAAGCATTTGTCCAACAATATCCTAACGAGGAAAGTTTCCTTTGTAAGCCAACACTTTCTGTGGTAGATCCTGCCACCTTCTGCCTTAAAAATACCATCATGGCCCCTGTTTTATAGTTGGTAAAGTTAAGTAAAGATACCAGTTCAGTGTGTGTGTGTTTGCTTCCATTTTCCATATCCCTGTACATTGTGCTTGCTAAAAATCACATCTAAATGCTGATTCACGCATGTGCGGTGTAGGTTGAAGCTCAGGTTTCACAGCTAATTAACACAGTAGCTGTTCACTGGTTCAGGTTCAGGACAGGATTAGCTCAGGATTTTATCCTGTTCACAAATATGTGGTTTAGAAACTGTTCCCACTGCACCTGAACCGGACCGCACTGCTCAGAAATCGTACATAGCTCTTTGTTTTAAACCACACTGAATCCGCAGCAGGAGAGTATCAGACAAATGTGAACAGGCACCATAAGAAGCAATGTTATTTCACATGTCATGCGGATTGGATGCATTTTAAACTGCATCCAATCCTCATATATCTGAACGGGCACTAAACGTTTTTGAATTCACATACACTCTGCTGACATCACCAACTTTGGAAGGGAGTTACACACATCCTTACTGCTTTAATAGTAAAGAACTCCTTACGCAGTTTAATATTAAACCACCTTTTACCTAACTTTGTGTTGCTGCTCATCTTCTTTAGAGACATTGTGTTATAGAATCGTTTCCTCCCAATGCTAGAGTCCCCAAGATTTGTATGTTATCATATCCCCTATTAAGCATCTCTTCTCCAGGTTGAATACGTTTGTAGTCCTTCATTAAAATTGATGTGCTCCATCCCTCTAAGCTTGGTTGCCCTGCTCTAGACTTTATCCAGTTTAGGCCCATAACTCCTGAGGATTGGTGACCTGAACTGGTCTGAACTGGTCCAAGGCGGAGTTTTGTAAAGTAGTAGAATTAGTTTTATTTCTTGAGTAAATACCCTTTTAAAATGAATGCTAATAGTCTGCTGGCCTTACTTGCTGGAGTTTGTCATTGCATGCTATTGCTGATTCTGTGATCTAGCAAGAGCCCCAGACCCTTTTCCATCCTTAATTTCCCCAGAGGCTCTTCCCCTAGCAAGTAACTTGCAGTCATATTTTTAGCTCCCAGTTGCATTACTTTACATTTTTTTTAATATTAACCTATTCAATACCGGACTGTTTCACCCCCTTTCTGCCCAGGCACTGTCACACTTTGAATGATACTTAGTCATGCATCTAATTCATTAAAATTTTTTGTTATAAAACTTTGCAAATAAACTTTTTTCATAAACTTATTCCAAAATGTATTCTACTACATTTATTGGTAAAAATAATTAACTACAGTGTGTGTCATTTAGTCTGTGAAAATACACTTGTAAACACCATCTAGATCCCGGTGTGTCTTCACCACTGAGAAGCAATGGGAATCCTTCCTGCCTCAGGAAAGGTATTTTGGTATCTGTTGTGGATGGTACCATGGGTCTTAGTCTTGCTCATTCTGTTTCCGTTAAGGCAGTCCTCTAGAGTAGTGTTTCTCCGCTGTTTTTCATTCAAGGCACCGTTTAAAATTTTGCACAATCTCAAGGTACCCTATTCTAAAATGTAAAAAACTAAACTAATAGTTTTCCATAATGCAGCATCATCCACACTCATAGGGCACCCCATACTAGAGATGATTTAGTGTTCTAAAGCAAACATACCTTTGCACATTGGTACTGACTAGTATTCTGCAGTAATAGTGATTCTTTCTCCCTCAGTTTCTATCCCTCATTCAGCTAATGTGACCCCATTGTGGACAGAAAAGGGCAGGGGGGGACAAGGATGCTGTGCAGGCGCCCGATGTCCTCCTTATCAACTGATGTTGTTGGGATGCCAGCAGCTAGAAGGTTTTAATGGTGCACAATGAAAGCCTGTGGCTTTGTGAAACTAAAAGGCAGGCCTAATGCACCTGTTGACTTGTTTTCGGGCATTTTTTAGGCATTTTGTCAAGGCAAACCCAGTACCAAAAATGTAATATATTGCAACCTGCCAATCCTTCGATGTGGTGGCTGGATTGTTTTTCTTTTTTTAGGTTTTTCGCCCTCTTTTCACCTGGTGATCTGGCCAGTAACACACCACCTATATTAGAGTGTGCCCCCACTCTGCAGGCAGGACCTTTTGGATAGCAGCATTAACCGTCTGGTGGGAGGGTAGTGTTAGATGTAATAGCAGATTTAGATACACTAACAATTTGAAGCCAAACTCAAGCTTACACTTTATAAATAGTTACAGCAACAGCTTTCTCTTTTGGGATAAATGTTTTACATAAATTAAATTGTAACTGGTTTTCCTCAACACTCAACTGCTACATGTGCAGGACAGCCTGTTCTTTTGAAAAACAACAGACTTAATGGCTTGATCACCAGGTGAAAATATAAGAAAAGCCTAAAAAAGAAAATTAATGCAACCATCACATCTAATAATTGTTAAGATGCAATATAATAAATGTTTACTTTTGGGTTTAATGCTGCTTTAAAAGCAGCCATTATCCTGTGATGGACATCACTGGTGTGGGCTCAGGAATACATCCAAATTCACTGTCTGTGAACATAGTTTGCCGTGCCATCCAAGAATGCAAGGTAAATCTTTGTCATGCAAAGAAGAAGCCATATCTGAACATGATCCAGAAACACTGACATCTTTGAGCCAAAACTCATTTAACCACTAGCCTACAGGGCACTTATACCTCCTTCCTGCCCAGGCTAATTTCCAGCTTTCAGCGCTGTCACCCTTTGAAAGACAATTGCGTGGTCATGCAACACTGTACCCATATGAAATTTGTATCATTTTTTTGTGACAGAGCTTTCTTTTGGTGGTATTTAACCACCTCTGAATTTTTTATTTTTTTCTTAAACAAACCAAAAACCACTGAAAATTTTGAAAAGTTTTTTTCTTAGTTTTTGTTATAAAATTTTGTAAATAAGTGATTTTTCTCCACTGATGTGCGCTAATGAGGCTGCAGTGATGGGCACTGATAGGCTGCACTGATGGGCACTGATAGGTGGCACTGATGGGCATTGACAGGCATTACTGATGGGCATTGAAGGCAGCACTGATATATGGCACTGACTGGCGGCACTGACTGGCACTGATAGGTGGCACTGATTGGCATTGATAGGTGGCACTGATTGGCATTGATAGGTGGCACTGATGGGTGACACTGAAAGGCAGCTCATCTGAGCTGCCTTTCAGTGTCACCCATCAGTGCCACCTATCAATGCCTATCAATGCCAATCAGTGCCACCTATCAGTGCCAGGGCACTGATATGTGGCATTGATGTGCACTGGTAGGCACTGATATGTGGCACTGATGGGCACTGGCAGGTGGCATGGATGAGCACTGAGAGCTGGCACTGCTGGACACTGACAGGTGGCACTGCTGGGGCTACACTGATCATTAGGGTACACTGATCATCAGTGTCCTGATGATCAGTGCACATGTCCCCTCCAAGAAATGCCGATTTACCAGCTCTCCTCTCGAGCTGTCAGCGTGACAGCTCGTGAGGAGAGAAATGCCGATAACCGGCATTTCCCTGTTTACATGCAATCAGCTGTGATTGGACACAGCTGATCACATGACTGAGCTGACATCTTCGGCTTTTTCCGTGGATTGGTGAACCACTGTGTCCGAGGGACACAGCGCACCGCCGATTGCCGCGCTCCTGGAACTGCGCATGCGCGGTGAGAATGGGAGTATGTCATATAACGTCCTCCCAGGACGAGAGAACCGCCTTGCATCCATTGGACTATATGGCGGGCGGGAGGCGGTTAAAATGGTCTTTTGCAAAGTGAAAACTGCTCTGTGGTCAGACAGATAAAAAATGTAGCATTCCTTTTGGCAACCATGGGCGCAACAGGGGAGAGGGACCTTCTGACTTATCAGAGCTCAGTTTACGAGCCTGCATGTCTGATGGTATGGGGTTGCATCCATGCACATGGAATGGGCACACCCGGAAAGGCACCATCAATCCTGCAAGATATATCCAGGTTTTAGAGCAGCATATGCTCAGGCAAGAACGAGACAACAATCCTCTCCCAAAACTCCAGCAAGTGGTCTCTGGTTTCCAGATGCCATACCATCAGCGAGGTGTGACTGTCCCAAATTTATTCTGCGCCAAGACAGCGACCCCAAACATAAAGCTAATGTCATTAAGAACTACAATTAAGTCCATATATATTTGGAGGCAGGCACAATTTTAGGTTTTTCAGGTATTTACCAAAACATATTTAAGCTATAGTATAATATGGATATGGGCTGGAAGTCCTCTCAGGTTTAATTTGAGGGTATTTACATCCAAATTGGAGGAAGGGTTTAGTAATGACAGCTCTTAAGAGTAGCCATCCCCTGCAATGGCCGAGTCAATCACCTGATCTCAACCCAATTGAGCATGCATTTCACTTGCTGAAGGCAAAACTAAAGGCAAAAATACCCACAAACAAAGAACTGAAGACAGCTGCAGTTAGAGCCTGGCAAAGCGTGAGAAAAGAGCAAAACCCAGTCTTTGGTAATGTCCATCGGTTCCAGACTTCCAGGTAGTCATTGCCAGTAAAGGATTCTCAACAAAATATTAAAAATGAACATTTTATTTATGATTATATTCAATTGTCCAATTACTTTTGGGCCCTTGAAAAAAAAGGGGGGGTGGCTACTCTTAAAATCTGTAATTCCTAAACCCTTCCTCCAATTTGGATGTACATACCCTCAAATTAAACCTGAGAGTGTGCACTTTCAGCCCATATCCATTATAGAACTATAGCTTGAATATGTTTTTGTAAATATGTTTTTGTAAATATCTGAAAAAAAACTAAAATGGTGCCTGTGTCCAAATATATATATGGACCTTAACTGCATCTTCAACGTAAAGAAGAATGAGTCCTGGGAGTGATGGTTTGACCCCCACAGAGCCCTGATCTCAACATTGAGTCTGTCTGGGATTACTAACCACAGATCTTCTATGGATGTACACTGTCTCGAGCACGGGAGCGTGGTTTTTCGGAGGATCAGGGTAAGTATAGCTCTTCCCTAAACCCCTGGTCAAAACGAGCAGTTTTCCCATGCAGTACGGGCACAGCCCCACTGCATGGGAAAATAAAAAATGTATATGGAGTTCTGCTTTAAGATAGTTCTTAATGACATTGATCATATGTTTGGGATCTTTGTCCTGCTGCAGAGTAAATTTGGGGCCAATCACAAACCTCCCTAAAGGTATGGCATGATGGGTTAGTATCTGCCTGTATTTCTCAGCATTGTCGTCACAATTGTTTCTGACCATTGATTCTGACCAAATCTCCAACTCCATTTGCAGAAATGCAGCCCAAAAACTTGAGAGGAACATCCACCATGCTTCACTGTTGACTGCAGACACTTATTATTGTACTGCTCTCCAGTCCTTTAGTGCAGCGTTTTTCAACCACTGTGCCGCGGCACACTAGTGTGCCGTGAGATATTGTCTGGTGTGCCGTGGGAAAAATTGCCTCGGCTCACAAATAGACAATCATTAGAACAGCAATGGGCAAACTACGGCCCGCGGGCCGTATACGGCCCGGCGGACCTTTTAATCCGGCCCGCGGAGCGTGATACTGTCAGGATGATCTGTCCCCCTCGACGTATCTGCGCATGTGCCGGAGATCGCCGATCGGCTGCTAATGCCTGAAACTGGCACATGCGCAGATACGTCGAGGGGGACAGATCCTCATAGGAGACAGATTTTCATGCTACACCGGAACGGCGAGAGGAACGCGCGGAGCAAAGGTAAGTGAATTGACACAGGGGGGGCTTGGGGACTTAATATGGGGGATGAATTACTATGGGGGATGTATTACTATGGGGGATGAATTACTATGGGGGATGAATTACTATAGGGGGGATGAATTACTATATGGGGGATGAATTACTATATGGGGGATGAATTACTATATGGGGGATGAATTACTATAGGGGGGATGAATTACTATAGGGGGGATGAATTACTATAGGGGGGATGAATTACTATATGGGGGATGAATTACTATATGGGGGATGAATTACTATGGGGATGAATTACTATATGGGGAATTAATTAATTATGCTTACTATGGGGGAATATTACTATACTTACTATGGATGACACGTACACATCATTCATCTACTCTTGGTCCGGCCCCCGGGTCCAATATATGAACCCATTGCGGCCCTCAAGTCAAAAAGTTTGCCTATATATAAAGTAATTCTCTTGAATAGGAATCAAACACAAAGAAATTATGTTATAATTACTTTATTATGTGTTGATGCCAGAGTTGCACCTTTGAACGGAATCCATTTATTTTATCTGTACTTGTAAGCAGATTTTCATTTCGGCCTTGCATTCGTGTGTTCAGCTCATTCAGATGATGAAAAATATCTGCCAGGTATGCCAGCCTTGCACACCACTCATCACTTGCAAGCAGCTTTGCGTAATCTGACCTCTCATTTGTCAGAAACACTTTAAGTTCCTCCCGCAGCTCATACACACGAACCAAGACCTTGCCACGCGACAACCACCGGACCTCCGTATGAAACAGCAAGGTTTTATGCTTCGCTCCCATCTCTTCACACAAAGCTGCAAACATGCGACTTTTCACGGGTCGTGACTTTACAAAGTTTACCATGCGCACAACATCATCCAACACAGGAACTAGGTCTGCTGGTAAAGTCTTGGCTACGAGGGCCTCACGGTGTAAAAAACAATGCGTAACAATCACATCTGGATTTCTTTCCTTCACTCTGCTTACAAAGCCTTTGGTGCGCCTGACCATGGCTGCAGCTCCATCGGTGCAGACACTTGTGCAGTTTTCCCACTTAAGTCCTCCTTGTTCAAGGTATTCTGATGTGACCCGAAAAATTTCTTCTCCTGTTGTTTTTTCTGGCAATGCCTTGCAAAAAAAGAAGTTTTCTCTAATTGCATCACCATCCACAAAACGCACATTGGCCAAGAGTTGAGCATGTCCACTGATATCAGTAGACTCGTCAAGTTGCAATGCAAATTTCTCACTGATACGGATCTTTTCCAAAACCACACTTTCTATGTCTGCAGACATGTCATTAATACGTCTGGAAATTGTGTTGTCTGAGAGAGGGACTTTGTCTATTTCCTTAGCTGCTTCAGGTCCGAGCATCTCCTCTACAATAGCTTTGCAGGCGGGAAGTATTAATCTCTCTGCCACAGTGTGCGACTTTTTTGACTTGGCTATAAGTTCAGCAACTTGATAGCTAGCTTTAAGAGCTCTTTCATTTACCTTTGTGGTTTTTCTCATGAAAGTTGCCTGTTTCTCCGTGTTTTCACGCAGGTGAACAAAAAAGTCTGCATTCTTGTTTTGAAGCGAAGGGTGTTTCGTTTGGAGATGGCGTTTAAGTTTACTTGGGACCATAGCACTGTTAGATAGCTTTTCACCACACACCACACACAGTGGAGTTGGTTTCTTTGCATCTCCGGTGAAAGTAAATCCAAATGAAATATAGCTTTCGCTATATTGCCTTGTGCCAGAGAATTTCCTTGAGCTAACCATCTTTGCTTTCTTTTGATCCCCACTCATACGTGGGCTCTTATCTGGCTCTGAATTTTGTTCAGAGTCCAGTTCTTTCCTTTTCAAAAATTTGTCCATCACTGCAGTATCTGCTCCTGTCTCACTGTCACTCAGTACTTACTGCGCTTGTCTCCTCCAGATAGCCGCTGTCCGTCACACTCAGCACTCCATCCAGATCCATCAGTCAGCGCTCTTCTGCTCCTGTCTCCTCCAGATCCATCACTCAGCGCTCTTCTGTGCTGCGTCCGCGATAATCCTCCAGAGTCCAGATCCTTCGGTGCTCTTCTGCGCATCGGCGATCTATTGCGATGTCTTCTCCTGTCAGTGTAACAGTGACACCGGAGCTATTTATAGTCCGTAACATGCGCTCACAAATAGACCAATCATTAGATTCTAATGCAGGGGTGGGCAAACTTTTTGACTTGAGGGCCGCAATGGGTTCATATATTGGACCCGGGGGCCGGACCAAGAGTAGATGAATGATGTGTACGTGTCATCCATAGTAAGTATAGTAATATTCCCCCATAGTAAGCATAGTAATTAATCCCCCATATAGTAATTCATCCCCATAGTAATTCATCCCCCATATAGTAATTCATCCCCCATAGTAATTCATCCCCCATATAGTAATTCATCCCCCATAGTAATTCATCCCCCATATAGTAATTCATCCCCCATAGTAATTCATCCCCCATATAGTAATTCATCCCCCATAGTAATTCATCCCCCATATAGTAATTCATCCCCCATATAGTAATTCATCCCCCATATAGTAATTCATCCCCCATATAGTAATTCATCCCCCATATAGTAATTCATCCCCCATATAGTAATTCATCCCCCATAGTAATTCATCCCCCATATAGTAATTCATCCCCCCTATAGTAATTCATCCCCCATATAGTAATTCATCCCCCATATAGTAATTCACCCCCCATATAGTAATTCACCCCCCCTATAGTAATTCATCCCCCCTATAGTAATTCATCCCCCCTATAGTAATTCATCCCCCATATAGTAATTCATCCCCCATAGTAATTCACCCCCCATATAGTAATTCATCCCCCATATAGTAATTCATCCCCCATAGTAATTCATCCCCCATGTTAAGTCCCCAAGCCCCCCCTGTGTCAATTCACTTACCTTTGCTCCGCGCGTTCCTCTCGCCGTTCCGGTGTAGCATGAAAATCTGTCTCCTATGAGGATCCGTCCCCCTCGACGTATCTGCGCATGTGCCAGTTTCAGGCATTAGCAGCCGATCGGCGATCTCCGGCACATGCGCAGATACGTCGAGGGGGACAGATCATCCTGACAGTATCACGCTCCGCGGGCCGGATTAAAAGGTCCGCCGGGCCGTATACGGCCCGCGGGCCGTAGTTTGCCCATTGCTGTTCTAATGATTGTCTATTTGTGAGCCGAGGCAATTTTTCCCACGGCACACCAGACAATATCTCACGGCACACTAGTGTGCCGCGGCACAGTGGTTGAAAAACGCTGCTCTAGGACCTTACAGGTGGAGAGTACCTTTCCTTGTGATCCTTAGCTGTGCACCAATTGGTTGCTCGTCAGGAAAGGGGAGTCTTGTGCTCTTTTAACGCCCAGCAGAAGTGCATCTGCTGAGCAAGTAAATGAGGCACTGGCCCCATTGAGAACTATTCCTTCAGGTTACCCTCTCACGCAGAAGCACTGGGGTGCTCAGGAAAAGCACATGCTGAGCAGCCAAATCAATCTTCAGTAACTGCTCCATTAAGGGGCAAAAATGCTGCAAAGCAGGGCTAAAAAAAAAACAAACACTTGCCTGGTGTCCAAAACTGCATGTCCTGGGTGTGTGCATCCTTGTTACAATTTCAAAGTCATCCTTTCGTGAATCTCGAGGCCTGAATTTTTCATGAAGAGGCACAACTTCATAATGAAGCCTTCCGTTTGGTGGTGGCCTCCCTCTAGCTTCTGTAGATATCAAGGTTTTCTACCTGTATGTCCTCTTCTGAGCCAGGCACTAACGCTTCTTACAAATTGTGTTTGGGGAAGCTTATTACCAGTTTGTGTCTCTCCCTTTTGGTCTGTCCTCTACTCCTTGGGTATTTACCAAGGTGTGCCGGCTCCGGTCCTGACGTTGCAGAAATAACAAGGGATTGCTGTGATTGGTTATCTGGACAGACTTCTCCTCTGAGTGAAGACTCATTCTTTGCTTATGGACAATGTAGCGCTCGCACTGCACCATCTGCAGGAGTTGGATGGGTCCTGTGCTTCAAATAGTCTGCTCTAACTCGAACAGGACCCTGGATTGTTTGGGTCTGATGATTGACTTGGTGAAGGCCAAAGTGTTCCGTCTGCTGGGTAAACTGTGGAAGCTTCAGGTGGCAATTAATCTGCTGCTTTCCCACAGGCAGGCTTTCCCTGCGATCCTGCATGTAAGTTCTGGACTCATGGTATCCTCCTGCTTTGAGGCGGTCCAAAATGCACAGTCCCACACGAGAGGTCTGCAGATGGAAATCCTCTTTAAGTGGGAAAAGTCTTTCCTGTTCTTGGGACAATCAGATTTCTCTGAATTGGTGGCTCCAATCTCCGTAGCCTCTGGCCAGGGGAGTCTTCTCTTCTGCGGGGCTGGGCGTTTGTCACTACAGATGCCAGCCTGTCCAGATGGGGAGAAGTCCAGGGGCCAAGGTCGGGTCAAGGCCACTGGACAGTAAGGGAGGCTCGTCTATTGATCTGTGTCTCAGAACTTTGGGCAATTAGATTAGATTATGTCTAAAGCAGTGGACTGGGAAGAATGGTCTCCGCAGCCAGAGGTGTTTCGACAGCTCTGTCTACTGTGGAGCACACTTGACGTGGATTTCCTGACATCCTGCTTCAACAGTGAAACCATTATCATATCTTTAATGCATCTCCTCTTTTTAAAGTGATTGTAAGCCCTCACCTTGTAAAACCATGCATTCCGATATTAAATAAATTAAAATAGAAATAACAGGCAAAACGTGTGTTTTTGTTTTTTTTGTTTTTTTAAATAAGTTAAAATATTCCCTCTGTTTTCAGCGGCATAAGAGCTGGGGGATGAGAAACAGCAGCACACTAATCTTCCCAGTGAAAGGCTTGCTCTATTCCTGATCATTGGAAGAGAGCAGGCTGAGTTCCCAACACAGAGAACTTACAGCAGTGTGTACTTCTGCTTAGTGTGGTCAGTTTTTAATAGGAAACCAGAGTTACTGCCAGGAACACCAGGGATTTCACACAAAGAAAGCAATACAAAGAAAAAAGGATACTTCCTCATATGAGTACAAGGTACAGCAGACACATATCAGGAATATGAAATGTTGGGTTTATGTATTCTTTAAGCTTCTCCCTCATCTGCTGTGCAGGAAAAAGGCCGAAGGTATTCCTGTCCTTCTGGTGGCCCAGATTGGCTTTGTCGACCCTAGTACGCTGACATGGTGTGGCTGATAGTAGAGATCCCCTGGCGGTTGCTTCTAAGGGAAAATCTTCTATCCCAGAGCCCAATCTTCCATCCTGATTTATCATCGCTGGCTTTGATGTCTTGGCTTTTGAAAGCCAGGTTCCGGCAGACGGGGCTGTCAGGCTCGATGATCCCAACCATACTGAAGGTCTATACATGTACCTACCAGAAGAGTTTTTATCACACTTGACAGGCTTCGGTCTTGGCTTGAGCCTTCTCAGTGGCACGGATCTTAGCCTTCTCCAATATGGCCTTGAGAGCAAGCTTGCTTTGAGTACCATTAGGGGTCAGGTGTCTGCCCTTGCGGTTGTGTTTCAACGTCCCTTGGTTTATGGTTAATTTTCTCTTGAGGGTTTCATCATGTGGCACCCCCGGTGTGTTCTCCGTTGCCACCACATGACCTGAACTTGGCTTTTGCAGTGCTTCAGAAGCTTCCCTTTAAGAAAGTTAGGGAAATTCCCTTGCTCATGCTCTCTCAGGTCACCTTTTTTTTGCCATCACTTCCGCATGTTGTGTGTTGGAGCTGGTTGGCCTTGTCCTAATAAGTCCCCTTATTTGGTCTATAAGGGGACATGTTGGTTGTCCTTCCTTTCTTCTGAAAGTGATATCGATTTTTTTTTTTATCCAAATGAGAACATTGTCCCACCTTTACTGTGTCCACATCCTGAGGAGGTTGCGCTGCACTCCTTGGACATGGTCTGGGTGGTTTGTGTCTTCCTGTGCACTACGGCTTCCTTCAGAGGTCAGATTCTTTTTTGTGATTACAGATGGGCCGCATAAAGGCCTGTCAGCCTCCTCTGCCTCCGTTTCTAAATGGATATGGCAGAAGGCAGTTCAGGCTTATTCCATTAAGGGTTGGGCTCCTCCCTTCCTGGTTACAGCACACTCTACAGAGCACTTAGTGCCTCTTGGTTCATATGGATGTCATATTGGCCTGGCAAATAAAAGTGGCTGGAAGCTAGCCACTCGAAGATGTCAGTGGCCACCATGGAGCCCGGGGCGCTGCATTGCTAGAAACAAAGTGAATACAGTTCATCTTTAAGTGTGCGAGCCACCTACCCCTTACACGCACACACACTCACACACATACATACACACACACACACTCTATTACCATTCCATTCGGACTTAGTATTGCACCCATTAAATTATTCTGTATTATGGAAGCTGTTATATTTTCCCTTTTGTTTATTAATGTGTGCTATTTTTTTTTTTTTTTGCAATACTCACCATCAATATGGAGCTATCCCCATGCAGAACCTTTTGTTCACCAGAAGGTCCAATCGTCTGGATTGACCTGCACCCAGCGCCACTCAGTGTCACTCAACCCAGACAACTAAGAAACGAGTGCGAGTGTAGCACATCATAGGCATGCATTCAGAGCACAGTGTTTTGCACTCACAATTTGTATCTTGAAGGACCGCTGAACTTCAAGAGAATTCTGAAGAGGATTCAGCGAGTCACATGACTGTAAAATGTAACTGCTTTCAGGGTCCTCTGGAGGTGGAGAGGGGCATGAAGAGTTGGGCTATAAATGAACCTGTAATTTCCTCCAAAGTATATAAAAACTAGTAAAGTACAGTCACAGCAACTCTTCCAAAAAAAAAATTAAAAATAGGACGTATACTTTGTGCACTTGTGTATCTATACTCATTGCATAGTTAACTAAATTTCATTGTGAGAAGTAAACTATTGCTCTCACATTTAATAATAGAAAGTGAGCTTATGGGAACCCAAGGCCATACTTAGGCTTCTTTCATGCAGAACAGCTGGCAGTCCAATCCGTTTACATGTTTGATGATGTTGCCCCTTTGTTAGCCTTAAGGATGTATCTAATAGCCACATTAAATACAGTGTGCTGCATGACATTTTCATTATGTTCAGAGTGAATACTGTGGAATAGAGCAAGCGGACTAGACCACCAGCTTCAAACCACGTAAGGAGATGTCTAAGCTAAATAAAATTGTTTTTGCAATGAGTCCATCTCTTTCCTAGTGGTTTATAGGATTTGCTGCTGGAAGGGGAAACCTAGCAATATGGGACAAACACAGTGTAAAAACATTGTAATGATAGTTCTTTTTTAATAGTAGTAGTTCATTAATTTGGGTTTTAAACCTTCCAATACACCAGTAATACTAAAACCTGTATTATATTGTATTATGTGTAAGTTGTTATTGGTGTTAGGTCTAGAGAAAAACTAATTTTCCGAATCATTTTTCAAGGCAGCGTTCTGCCCATATAATAAAGGAAACAGAGGTTAGAAACTACCTTTTTTGGTGTTAGATGGGGCTCCATTTGCTATTGTGAGTCCTATGGAGTTTTCCCCACGTGTTTTACTTTACTTAAGGTGTATTTTGGTCCCACAGACATCCTCTCTCATGCAGAGGGGATGGAGCTCTCTCCCTCCTTTGTGTTCAGAGAGAGCCAGCACTGCCTGGAATATATAGCCTCTTGAGATACCTCGCTGGTACGCAGCACGTCCTCCAGAAGGGGCGGGTCTTCAGGTCAGGCTTTTTGGCTGCATTATTTTTGGTGTTTGAAACACAGGCAATTGGCAGAACCGTGCTGGTGCCTTGGATTCTGGCGCAATTCAACAGAGTTTTGAAAGCTGGAACCAAATATAGACACATGCCTCTTTTTGTGCTGTGTACATATTGTTTGAGTCTGGAAATGTAGTAGTGACAACGGTGGCAGCAGAAGTCTTAGTGGTGTTCCTTGTCTGGCCATGACTCATGACTGTTATGTGTTTCTTTGCAGGCCAGATACATGGAAAATAGTAAACCATCTCCTGGTAAAAGGAGATGTGCAACATGTAACACTACAGTGTGAGAATCTAGGAGAAAGCCTTTGTGAGTCTTGTATGAATAGCCTAAATTAGGATCAGTATTCTAATTTTATAAGGTTCTCCTTTGTACCATTAAAGAGGAACTCTCTGCCATGTTCTAGTTTTTTTCTATTCACTTTGCAGAATATTTCACACCTTAACCAGTCTGCAATTATTCCGTAATCATCAGCTTCTAAGTCGCAGGGTATGGGTATACCTGTCAAAACCAGGCAACCGCTGCCCCCCCCCAGAGAAAAAAAAAAAAGTTCTAAACCTAAAGAAGAGGAGGGAAGATGCATAAAAGCCTTCTGGAGTATTTCTGGCCTCAGCTGACAGTTTGTGTATTGTACCGGAGGGCTTTCTGGGGAGGATGTAAAGGGGTACCACTGCTGTTACTATGTCTGCGTTGTTACAAACTGTCATGGCTGAATTCTGAACAGCACGGTGTCCTTGCCCTTTTGCACAGCCTTGTACACATTTCCATTACAGGCAGGGCCAAACTGCAGCATGTCATTGTTGTGTGCCAGTGATACCAGAACTGTCATGCCTTGAATAGCAGTAGCAACATGGCTGTGGAATCACTGTCACTCAAGTCATGTGACTGCCTCGCTCTTTCCAGGCTATGCATGGTCTGAATGTTGGGAGGGGAGTATACTTAGATGACCTCCTGTTGAGAATATAGTCAGCAGGGGCTTTGAAGGAGAAATTGGTCCCGTCTCTGGACAAACTGATTCAATTGATTAAGTTGATGCCAAAGACTAGGCTATCCCTGTCTTGGTGGTCCCACGATCTGGCGATGGAATCTGGGAAGTTGTTTCTTCCCGTAATCTGCAAAATTCTGGTGATGGCCACCAACCTGTTGTGTTGGGAGGGACCAAGCCACAGTGCATCAGCTTTATATAGCCAGTAAATACGCCTCTAGCCTTGCAGTCAATGACAGTGGGGTTCTCCACAGGAGCTGCTGTCATTCAATGCTAATATCCTCCCCATTGAAAATGTTAAACATTATGAAGGTAAAAGCACACATTGTTAGAGAAATGTATTATGAAGGCTTCAATGTGCTTTTTTGTTTTGGGGTTTACAACTGCTTTAATTGCTATAAATTGTATTAGCTTTAACTAACTTTTAACTGCTTTAATCCCTCAGAAACCCAGGACAGTGTTTAGTGCACAGCCTGACAATTGTTCATGAGCTTTTGATGTTGATTACCTCACAAAGGTACAAATGAGTTTCCAAAATGGTAGAAACCCTTTGCTTTGTGGCTTGCATTTTTTTTTCTTGTCCATTGAGAGACACAGGAAGCCTTAAACCTTCAATTATACTGTGCCTACAGGAACAAAAGGGTGGACATCTTTTTTTCAGGACTGCTGTTTTAATGACTACGTATAATTTCTTCTAGAAACTTCCTTCTTCAGTGAACACTCTTCTCTAGAAAGCTGCTAGTAGTTCTGTGCATTAATTCACAGCTATCCCACCTTTAGCCTGACTTTTAAACTGTTTTGTAATTGGACCCCAATTGACTGGACATTGTGGGTTGAGCCTGAAAGTCACCCCCAGGCACTGGTCTCTGCTTGAGTGCTTTTTAAACTGGTTCTGGCTATGTCAGTTTTGGAGTTCAGGTCCAGAAGCACTGGCTGTGTTTCTGTGCTTGCCCTGTCTCTGAAGCCTCACTTTGTTAATAGGCCATTTGAGTCTGGCATTAGGAGTTTCCTTTATTTTGTTGGTTAAAGGGCACCAAAGTCTGTTTCCCACCAGCTTTGTCATGGAAGGGGGTTGTCACTGTGGGAAATGGCGCTGAAGTCATTCCACTGGGTGGAGTGTCATGTGTGCATACTTAGTGCTCTTTCCTACCAAACAGCATCAAGGAAGCATTCTGCTGCTTCAACTGCAAAGAGAGAACTTCAATCTCGCATCCATTTCTCCTGCCCCCTATAGTGACTTTGGTCACCGTCAACTGTCTAACCCTCCTGTTGTAAACCTTTTCATCTGCTACCAGCTGTCCAGAGTTTGTGAGTACTTCAAGCCTGTGACTGCAATATGTCTCATTGTAGATACAGGAAATGAGGAGGGGGCACTGTACCTGTAGCTCTCAGCATGCTCTCCACTAACCTGTTGGAAACTACTTGAAACATGCCCCCTGATATTGGCAATGTCTGTAGCCTGAAATCTTGCTGCCCTCTGATATTAGTATCATCCCTCCTGGGAGCCCTCTTTGGCTTCATCAGGTGTGGCTGGGTCCTCTGCACTCTCAGCTGAAGTTTTTACTATGGTCATGCAAGAATTACCCAGTTGTTTTCCAACTTTGTTAGCAGGGGCTGCAAGCACATAATGTTACTCTCTTCAAGTTCAGGATCTGATTCAGCTGCAGCCTTAGCGGAGTCTGAGCCATTGGCCTCAGAGGCTCTGATACCAAGTTGCTCAAGTATCTAACTGATGAGCTTTCTCCTGAGAAGTCAGACCACTGCTATTACTCACGAGTTAAAGGATACAGTTACAGTTCTTATTGATGTGGCACACACACCCCTGTAACTAGAGGATCAGCCTATTACTTCTGTGAGTGCTGTTTTAGGTCTTGGGTCTTATAGGACCCCTAATGCTGAAAATACTTTCCTCTTGCACCTGCTTTTCTAGTTATCTTGGATGTCAAGGCTCTAAATGTTTGCATTTGGCACTAAAAATTCTGGATGAAATCTACCACACCAATATTTACTGCATTTTACTATACGGTCTCTGCCTTACTACTTCATGGCTCTTCATTCGGCTTGTCTTCTGAACCTCAGGTGTTGGCCCTGTTGTGCTTTCAGGATTTTAGCATTGTGATATGCTTAAATGACCTCCTGTTGAGTGAACAGTCAGCAAGGGCTTTGGAGGAGAAATTGGTCTTATCTCTGGACAAATTGATTTGGTTGATGCCAAGGACAAGGCTATCCCTGCCTTAGTGGCCGCAGGATCTGGCATTGAAGTCGGGGAAGTTGTTTCTTCCCGTGTTTTGCAAAATGCTGGTGACGGACACCAGCCTGTTGTGTTTGGGAGGGAGTCCTTGGTCCCTTGTCGGTTCAGTATACTTCATTATCGATGAAATCTGTCTCCTGATCAGCATCTCTGAACTTTGGGCAATACAGCTGTCCATTTAATCAAAGACCACCTGCTTGACTTCCAGTCTGACAATGCCACATTAGTGGCATTCATCAGTCAATCAGGGAGGATCAAGAAGTCCCAATGCGGCAAGAGAGGCAGAGCAGATTCTGCCCATGGTAGAATTTCAAGTTCCAGGCTTATCAGACATTTATATTCCCAGTATAGACAACTGGCAGCAAATTCACCAGGCAACATTTGAGATGAAGGGTATTTCAGTGAATACCCTAGGAGGAGGAAGAAAGAGAGTGATGTGAGGGGTGAAAGGGAGAAAGCAAGCAGACAGCAGTAAAAATTACAGAATTTTAGAAATTAATGGACATTTAGCAATCCTGATTGCCTTTTTGCCCAGGGCCCAGGACTCATTCCACCATTTCTAAGACATGTTATTGTTCTTTAAGAATCTGGCTTAACCCCTTTCCAATTAATGTTCACTGCACTAGTGCAATTAATGCCTTTTGAGCTTTTTGCATCTGACCCGTTCCCCTGGTTTGCAAGGCAGACCCTTCTCTTTTGGTCACACGTTCTCAAAGTTCTGATGCTAGTTTTGGGCAAATGATTTTTTAGCTAGATCTATGAGCTGTAAGAAGGCTTTGCTTTCTGTTTTTTCTTTTGGGTCTCTTAGCCATTGTTGGCTGTGTTGGTCATATCTCAGCTGGACTGCTTTTGGATGTCCTGGAGGTTTATGACTTTCTGTGTTCCTCAATGAATGAGAAATAAAATGAGATTTTTGTACTCACCGTAAAATATTGTTCTTGGAATTCATTTAGAGACGCAGGTGCTACCCCCAGTGTTTGATCATGGCCTTTGTACTGCTTGCTACAAAACTGAGGTTTGCTAGCAGTAGGAGTGGATACAGTATGGTGTGGTCTACAGTTTTCTTTGTTGGCCAATGTCCCATCCTACTGTAGCCTGCAGTATAACCTAGGGTTTCAGAAATCCAATGTCCCTCAATGGACTCCAAGAAAAAGGGTTTAATGGTGAGTATAAAAAAAAAAACATTTTAAACTAGTTTGTTTTCTTACTGAAGGAATTAAGTGTTCTTGTTTCTGATCCATATGTTTCTTTTTATCTTTCCACAGGCATTAGTAATAGGAGGCCTTGGTTCAATAGTCCGAGTTCTGACCTCACGAAAAACTGTGTAAAAGACTGTATTAGCTGAATTCAGAATGACCTGTTCCAGGGCTCCAGCACAGTGAAGGAAGAGCGGATGCAGAGGCCCACCTGTCTGCAGAGTGCTATATATTAAAACTGTTTTGGAAAATTTAATTGGGAATGCTTCTTATTACTGACTGGGGACAAGACATGAATGTATGTTTGTTAAATGGGGTATATTTTGTTCCAAGCACCAGTCCTCTTTGGTAAAGTGAGGCTGCATTGACTGACGAAGATGAGGCAGTAGAGTTGGGGGGGTAATGGTGACATATTATGGCCAGATAATGGCTAAGAAACGGCCACCATAACAGACGAGTATAGAGCTGCAACCAAGTGACTTTATCTTTTCCTCCAACCAGTGTGGCCCTGCTCAGTGATGTTCAAATTGAAATCTAGCCTCTTCTGCCAACATAAGAATTCCCAGTTAAATCAATTATGATTAAGGAACAGAACTGACCTATTCCAATGCAATGGGACTGGTAGCTTTTTTGTTAACTTGTACATAAATGATTTTAGGAGTTTGTTGATTTTGGTCTTACTTGAAAAAAATGGCCTTAACTTTGTGTGTTGCCAGAGTGGCTAGCAACACAATCGTTTTCCAGGTGATGCCATCTACTCTGGTACTCTCAGGATTAAGGCCTGTAGTGGTTGAGGAATCAGATATGTTTTGTGCTGTTTCTGAATTAAAGCTGCAGTATCGCTGGGAAGGGGGGCAGTTTGGGGTTCTTTGTCCTGAGCGTGATGTTTTGGAGAAAGATGCCCACTCTTCTGTAGTGCCCACTGTTCTTATGATACCTGTAAACTTTATTAAACTGACAGCTTCCATAAGTGAAGTGCAAAAACACTTGTGTTCTATCTTTGTCTTATTGGCTAGCATATCTTTGTATTTTTTTGCTAATTTGAATTCTGTATTCCTAAATGTTTGTTCTTTGATTCTTAGGTTGTGCACACATTGTCAGATTTTGGAGAAAAATGGCAGTAGAGAACAGAATAAGAAAGCATAGTAGACTGTTCAAACTTGAGAGAAAGATGTTGCAAATATGTTTCGCTTAACCATGCTTTGATTACTCCTTCATGCTACATTGCACCCAAATGAAATTTTTATCATTTTTTCACACAAATAGAGCTTTCTTTTGGTGGTATTTACTTACCACTGGGTTTTTCTATTTTTTGCGATATAAGTAAAAAAAAGATCGAAATTTAGGAAAAAAATATTTTCTACTTTGTTTTAAACAAATATCCAATAAAATCAAATTTTGCCATAAATTTAGGCCAGAATGTATTCTGCTACGTGTCTTTGATAGAACAAATCCTAATAAATATATGATAATTGGTTTGTGTGAAAGTTATAGTATCTACAAGCTAGGTTACGTATTATTGAAAATTGATCAGTCCTGATGTACTGTCTGCCTATCTCATTTCTTGAGGCCCTAAAATGTCAGGACAGTAAAATATCCTCTGACCCCTTTTTGCAAAGTAGACAGTCCAAGGTATTTAGTAAGAGACATGGTGAATTTTTTGAAGTTGTAATTTTTTTTTTCCTTACAGTTGTTTGGAAAATGAGGAAATCATTTTTTTTCCCTACAAAATTGTCATATTACATTATTTTTCATGCACAGAATAGGCATACTTGCAATTACACACCAAAATACATTCTGCTACACCTCCTGAGTATGGCGATACCAAATGTTAGACTTTTCTACAGCCTAGCCTCATACAGAGGCCCAAATTCTGAGTAGCACCTTCAGGTGTTCCAGGGGCATAAATTACACATCTAAATTCCTGACTACCTATCACATTTTTGAAGGACCTGAAGCACCGGAACAATGGAAACACCCACAAAATGACCACATTTTGGAAAGCAAACACCCCAGTGTATATTCTGTGAGGCACATTGAGTCTTTTGAACATGTCATATTTTGCCCAAGTTTTTAGAAAATGTAGAAGGAAAATGTAAACGTATTTTTTTTTTTTTTTACACAAAGTTGTCAATTTATAAAATATTTCTAACACACAGCATGTACATACCACAAATTACACACCAAAATACATTCTGCTATTTGAGTACATTCTGGTTATTGAGTAAGGCGATACCACATGTGAAAGACTTTTCCACAGCCTTGCCACATCCAGAGGTCCAACATCTAAGTAGCCCCTTCAAGCTTCTAACGCATAGCATGTACATACCAAGAATTACACCTCAAAATACATTCTGCTGGGCAAAGGATATAAAATAAAGATTACCTTTGGTATTAGTAATGCAGTTGTCCACAGAAGAAAGCATTGGTCCAGGCAGCAGGCAGGGATGTGATTAGTGACAGCAAATTGAATCGTCCAGACAGTAATATTGTCCATAGTCAGTACAGGCAGCAGGAATATATATTGCTAGCACAGCCAAATCATTGGTACAGGCAGCAGGCAGAAACGTGCTCAGTGCAGCCAAAGTATTGACCCTGGCAGTAGGCTGGAACATGGTCAAGAAGGCAGTACAGGTAGCAGGCGGAGGTGTAGTCATTTCAAGTGGCAGGCAGGCAGAGGCATGGTTGATTAACAGGCCAGGGTCAGATGGCAGCAGGCAGAAACATCAGGCTTAGGAACTCGGTAAGGTAAGACCTGGACACGGGTGGGGGCTTCTTCCCACCCAAATCTCTTTGAAGCCTCTGGTCTGCAGACACTAATCCGAGAATTACAAAACCCAGAGAAAGCCAAAAGCTTAGTTTTCTCCACTTGGAAAACCTATTCTGGGGTCTCTCACATACACGAGACCCCTGTGTTGTCTTGAATCCCACTAATACAGTGGCAGTGCAAAAGATCAGTTCAGGCGGCAGGAAAAAGCACAGTCTATTAACAGTCCGAGGTCAATTCATGTGAAAGGCAGAAACTTGGTTGATCATTCAAGCAGCAAGCAGAGGCATCATTAATAAACAGTCCAGGTTCAGTTCAGGTGGCAAGCAGAGGCATTGTCTTTAAACAGTCTAGGTCATACAAGGAAATAACAGATAGCGAACATGGAAAAATATCTTCACTTCACATATACTTGTAGTGATGTGTGATAGACTCTCCAATACAGAGGCCTGGCTGGGAGGGACATTAGAGACAGTAGTATCGGGTGTTGCAGCAAATTCCGTTACTGGAAAATACAAGACATTTTCTTTGTGGTTTGCGGCCTGTTTGGGTAACAGAGAGGATATCGGGGAAATACCTTTCATGGAGTCTGGTTTTATGGAGCAAATTTGTTCGGAGGCATGGCCATGTGGATAGAGAAGAGCTAACAATGTCCTCTTGATATTATTATTATTACATCGAGTTTATATAGCGCCAAAGGGTTTGCTCAGCGCTGTACAATAGAGGGGGGGACAATACATGAAACAGTACAGCAACTACAAACAGCACACGAGGGGTTAGAGGGCCCTACTCTTTCGAGCTTACAATCTAGAAGGGAGGGGGTAGTGGTACAGGAGGAAATGGCTGTGGGGGATCGAGTGGTGGGAGGAATGAAGGAGAATGGCTGTTAGGTGAGGGTGGGGTAGGCTTCCCTGAAGAGGTGGGTTTTCAGGGAGCTCCTGAAGGTGAGAAGGGAAGGTGACAGTCTGATGGATTAGGGTAGTGAGTTCCAGAGGATGGGGGAGGACCTGGAGAAGTCTTGCAGTCGTGCGTGGGAGGAGGAGACCAGGGAGCAAGATAGAAGTAGGTCCTGTGAAGAGCGAAGGGTACGGGTAGGGTGGTACCTGGGAATCAGGTTGGTGAGGTAGTTAGGGGCAGTGTTGTGAATGTCTTTGTAGGTCCGAGTGAGTAGTTTGAATTTGATGCATTGGGCAATAGGGAGCCAGTGGAGGGATAGGCAGAGGGGGGTGGCAGAGGTGGAGCGGTTGGTAAGGTGGATGAGTCTAGCCGCTGAGTTCAGGATGGTCTGAAGCAGGGAGAGCCTGCACTGGGGTAGGCCGGTGAGGGGGGAGTTGCAGTAGTCAAGGCGTGAGATAATCAGGGAGTGAACGAGTAGCTTAGTGGTGTCTGGGGTAAGGAAGGAGCGTATCTTGGCGATGTTGCGGAGGTGGAGCCTGCATGTGTTTGTAAGTGATTTGACATGAGGTTGGAAGGAAAGGTTTGAGTCCAGAATGATGCCAAGGACTTTGGCTTGCGGGGCGGGATTGATGGTGGTGTTGTTGGTAGTGATGGATAGGATGGGGGGGGGGGCGCGGGCAGGGGGAAAGACGAGAAGCTCGGTTTTGGAGGGGTTAAGCTTGAGGAAATGGAGCGACATCCAGTCTGAGATGTCGTTTAGGAGGTGAGTGATGCGGGCGGAGAATGTGGGGGTGAGGTGAGAGGTGGAGAGGTAAATTTGAGTGTCATCAGCGTAGAGGTGGTAGTTGAAGCCGTGGGAGTGTATGAGTTTGCCAAGGGAGGAGGTGTAGATGGAGAAGAGAAGGGGTCCAAGGATATTTCAGGTGGGTTAGGGATGTTTGTGTGCACTTAGAAAAGATGACATACTAAATGTATAGGGCTAACTGAAACAAGTAGATGGTGACCTATTTATACCAATAGATTGATCTAGTAGCTAAATAGGGCTGTAATATCAGGTCGTTCATATCCATGCCCCCCCCCCATGACCTGGTTATAGTCCTGTATGCATTTTGGTTTCAGGACGGGACCTTGTCTTGTTCCATCGGATACATTTGGAATTCTTTTCATTCAGAAAGGATATTGACATCTTTTATCTCTCCACTTAGGGCTAGTATCTTTTTATTCCTCAACCTGGCAAACTCCTCCCCATCTTAGTTTTGTGGTGACCAATCTTTGTGGAAAGCCCTTGTGGTTGGTCCGTGCAGTCCCACAGGTCACGGTTTGCTTTAGATAGAGATGGCCGAATAGTGCGAGACTTGGGTAGAAATTATTTACATATTCAGTAGATGGTAACCCTTCTTGAACAGCAGTTCTATAAGTTGCCAAACAATTTTGCCACTTGTCCTCATATAGGTAGGGCATCCAGAGAGGTCTAGCTGGCTGTCTTTTACCTCATAAATTTTGATGTTATTGGCATATCCCATGACCCTGTTGCATACCTTGTAGAGGTTTACCCCATATTTGGCCCATTTATTAGGCATGTACTGTTTAATGCCAAGCCTTCCATGAAGTGGACTAGGGATTCATCCACACAAATAATTTTGTCAAGAGTAAACATGTCCTTGAACATACTGCAAAAATGTTGATTAGTGGCCGAATTTTGAACAGTTTGTCTTAATCAGGATGATTATGAGGGCAGTGGGTATTATTGAAATGTAAAAATGTCATTATATCGTAGCGTGTTCTGGGCATACAAGAAGAATAGATTGGCGTATGATGTATAGGTTGGATAGAACAGTAGGCATAGACTTCATTATTTATTTTTGTCAGTCCCATATTCAATGCAAGTCCAAGAAATAAATTCCTCCATGTTGAGGGGTTTCCACACAAATGAGCGGTCATATGATGAATTAGGATTGCTGGCAATATATTGGCTGGCGTATAGAGTGCACTGATCCAAAAAGTAATTTTAGCAGATCATCAGTAAAATATAAAAAGAGGTAACATTTTCTGTTTGTATCGGAGGGCCTGATAGTGCTTTTAAAAGGGGGAATTTCACACTTGCATACTGTGACCGATGTGGATTTGACAGCGGTACACTGTGACAGATGTGGATCACTGGTACGCTGTGATTGATGGTGATCACTGGTACGCTGTGACAGATGCGGTTGATCACTGGTGGGTTGTGTGTAAGGTGAAGCAGAGCTAATCAACTGACAGGTGGCTGTGTTTACATTACATGATGGCTGTGACTGGACACAACCATCATGTAATCAGAAGAACCAATCACAGAGCCCTCTTGCTCAGCGGTGATGCGCTGTGTCCAGGGAACACAAGCACACTGGGAATGCACAGCCACGTTCTGAGGCATCACTCTCATGCCTCTTGAGAATGTCAGGAAGATGAAATGCCACGTTGGGGCGTAGCAGGAAGGTACGTCATCCTACACAGCAAACAAACCAGAAGTGGTTAATGCAGGAGAAGGTGACGGTGAAGGAGCCTAGAACCAGATCCATGTTATCCCTATGCTTATGATGTAACATGCATTTTTATCCTGGAGTAAGGGTATTCATCTGACAATGTGAGTGGGCATTCTGGAAGTGTTTTGTAATAAATAAAAGGTTTTAAAGATTTCAAACTATGGTAATCCTCCATCTCTCCCTACATGTTGTGTGAGACATTTAAAAGGAAGGAGTACAGCTAGGCCCAAGAAGAAGGCTGATGATGGTTATCCATTATTATTATTATACAGGATTTGTATAGTGCCAACAGTTTGCTCAGTGCTTTACAATATAACAGGAGACAATACAGTTCAATACAAGAGGGATTTGAGGGCCCTGCTCCTTGGAGCTTACAATCTAGGAGGGAGGGGCTAGTGGTACAAAAGGTAGTAACTGTGGGAGATGGACTGGTTGGAAGAGTAGAAGTTTCCAGTATTAGCTGAGGGCAGGATAGGCTTCCCTGAAGAGAGGTTTTCAGAGTTCGCCTAAAAGTGAGCAGAGTAGGCGATAGTCTAATAAATTGGGGTAGAGAGTTCCAGAGGATGATGGAAGCTCTGGAGACGAGCATGGGAGGAGGAGACAAGGGAGCTAGAGAGTAGGAGGTCTTGCGAGGAGCGGAGAGTACGGTTTGGGTGATCCATGTAACTAAGTGCTGTATGACTCACCTGTGATAGGTAGTCATATAAATCTGGTGAGTGTTCTGTGTTTTATGGTTGAGGATTTTGAGAACACTATGGCACTGATTGTTGGAAATGGAGCACTTTCTTGAGCATGGACACTTTAATAAGTTTGAATGCATTTTGCATTATCCTATGAATACGTGGAAGCTTGTGGACACTATATGCACAGAGAGACTTTATTGATGCACAAAGGACATTATTGAATTGTGTTTTTCATTTTTATTTGAGTATATGAGCATTTCAGAGAATATGCTTGTTTATTGCACATGTTTAAACAAAAACCAATAGCGTTGTATAAAGGAGTATACAGTGGGGCAAAAAAGTATTTAGTCAGCCACCAATTGTGCAAGTTCTCCCACTTAAAAAGATGAGAGAGGCCTGTAATTGGCATCATAGGTAGACCTCAACTTTGAGAGACAAAATGAGAAAAAAAATACAGACAATCACATTGGCTGATTTGGAAAGAATTTATTTGCAAATTATGGTGGAAAATAAGTATTTGGTCAATATCAAAAGTTCATCTCAATACTTTGTTATATATCCTTTGTTGGCAATGACAGATGTCAAACATTTCCTGTAAGTCTTCACAAGGTTGGCACACACTGTTGCTGGTATGTTGGCCCATTCCTCCATGCAGATCTCTAGAGCAGTGATGTTTTGGGGCTGTCGCTGGGCAACACGGACTTTCAACTCCCTCCAAAGGTTTTCTATGGGGTTGAGATCTGGAGACTGGCTAGGCCACTCCAGGACCTTGAAATGCTTCTTACGAAGCCAATCCTTCGTTGCCTGGGCGGTATGTTTGGGATCATTGTCATGTTGGAAGACCCAGCCATGTTTCATCTTCAATGCCCTTGCTGATGGAAGGAGGTTTGCACTCAAAATCTCATGAGACGTGGCCCCATTCATTCTGTCCTGTACATGGATCAATCGTTCTGGTACCTTTGCGGAGAAACAGCTCCAAAGCATGATGTTGCCACCCCCATGCTTCACAGTAGGTATGGTGTTCTTTGGATGCAACTCAGCATTCTCTCTCCTCCAAACACGACGAGTTGTGTTTCTACCAAACAGTTCTATTTTTGTTTCATCTGACCATATGACATTCTCCCAATCCTCTTCTGGATCATCCAAATGCTCTCTAGCAAACTTCAGACAGGCCCGGACATGTACTGGCTTAAGCAAGGGGACACGTCCGGCACTGCAGGATCTGAGTCCCTGGCGGCGTAGTGTGTTACTGATGGTAGCCTTTGTTACGTTGGTCCCAGCTCTCTGCAGGTCATTCACTAGGTCCCCCCGTGCGGTCCTGGGATTTTTGCTCACCGTTCTTGTAATCATTTTGACCCCACGGGGTGAGATCTTGCGTGGGGCCCCAGATCGAGGGAGATTATCAGTGGTCTTGTATGTCTTCCATTTTCTAATTATTGCTCCCACAGTTGATTTGTTCACACCAGGCTGCTTGCCTATTGCAGATTCAGTCCTCCCAGCCTGGTGCAGGTCTACAATTTTGTTTCTGGTGTCCTTCGACAGCTCTTTGGTCTTCACCATAGTGGAGTTTGGAGTGTGACTGAGGTTGTGGACAGGTGCCATTGATACAGGTAATGAGTGCAGGACAGAGGAGCCTCTTAAAGAAGAAGGTACAGGTCTGTGAGAGCCAGAAAGCTTGCTTGTTTGTAGGTGACCAAATACTTATTTTCCACCATAATTTGCAAATACATTCTTTCCAAATCAGCCAATGTGATTGTCTGGATTTTTTTTCTCATTTTGTCTCTCATAGTTGAAGTCTACCTATGATGCCAATTACAGGCCCCTCTCATCTTTCTAAGTGGGAGAACTTGCACAATTGGTGGCTGACTAAATACTTTTTTGCCCCACTGTATATAAGGGCTGATATGATTAGTATAACACTTGGTACAGCAGCTGTGGTGAATTAAAAGGGTCACATCTAAAGTGCTGGATCACATTATTTAAATCCACTTTTGTGGGGAAAAAAAATGATAGCGTATACAATTGCTACACAAGTCATATTGTAATTTAATGTTATAAAATATTATCTTTCCTTTTCAATATGTTGGTGTACAGAATGCCCCCAGAAATGTCATTTTCTGCTTGTGTGATTGGCTTACTCACTTTCGCAGAAGTCTACACTAAGATACAAGTCAGATTTTGAGCATCCCCTGCAACAAAGATGTCATTTTTAGTGAGATACTCACAAAGTGAAATCACGTCCAAATGGATGCAGATCCTGCCACTTTCCTCATTACAGCCCTGAAGATACAGCAGCTGCTTGATATTTATAAAGTCACTCCCATTCATACTCATTTTGCACACTGACATAAACAGCTATTTCTTCAGAATAACAAAAGGTTGAAATCTGCAACACATTTTGTTAAAATCCTTGCAATGTACGTTGATCACCCAGAGGGTAAAGTGCAGTTACCTTTAATCATACAGTACAGGTTAAAGAGCTTTTATTTATAGATAGTGGATTATATGCAGGCTGCCTTTAGGTGATTAGACACTTTAAAAAAAAAAACAAAAAACTTGCTGGTACATGATCACATAACCCAACCCACTCTGTGAAACTCCAGTTTTTTGCAAATGTCCTTGGGTGATGGGACATTTTTTTTTTTTTTACTTTTTAATTGTTCCTTTTTTTACCTTCTCACACTTTTATCAAATCTGATTGCCTAATGTTCTGGGCTATCCTGTCCTATAGACCTATTGCTCTGATCTGTCATAAACCCTCATCATTGACTGTCAGTGTTGTGTACACTGAGCTGAACAGGCAGAGCTCAGCTCAGATTTGCTGTGACAATGTGACTCGTGTGGGAGTGAGATTATCATGGCCCTGTCAACCAAGCGGCCAAAGAGTTGGAACCCAAATAGAAGACCAGAAGAAGGTGGCCCATTGGGAGCCCTCACAGCCCAGCACTGGAGGGGATCACTAGCCAGGTAAATCTGCCATAATGTGTTGTTCTTCATGCAGTGGTTTATTTGCATTTTAATTCTTTTGCTACCAGCAATGTGTGGCTTACAGTGGCAGATAATCGCTTTCAGCTGGCCATCTTAGTAAGCCTTCCATCTCTTGCATTCCCCATTCTGCTTCAGCAACTTTGAACTTAAAGTTGTTCAGCAAACTCTTCTGAATACAAGAATAGCTATGATCAGCAGCTCACAAGCCACTGATTGCAGCTTTTCATCTAAATTAAAAAAAGTTTTTTTAATGTCAAGAAAGAGTGTCAGAAAAGGCTTGGTCTTCAAGTGGTTGGAGGAGTGGGTGATATGTGGCATAATCTTCTAATGTTGGCCCTGAAATGCCAGAATAGTAGAAGCCCCCTCCCCAAAATGATCCCTTTTTGGAACGTAGACACTTCAAGGTATTTGCTAAGAGGCATGGTGAGTTTTTTGCAGATCTCATTTGTTGCCACAAGTTTTTGAAAAAGAAAATGTAAAGGTACAGTATGTTTATATTTTTTAAAACTCTGTGACAAAAAATTATATCTGCAAAATACTCACCATGCTTCTTATCAAATTCCTTGGGGTGTCTACTTTCCAAAAAGGGGTCATTTGGGGGGGGGGATTTACTATCCTGGCATTAGGTAATAGGTAGTGAAGTGGCATGAGGAAATATGCCCTTTGAAAGCCTGAAGGTGGTCATTGGATTTTGGGGTCTGTATGTGGCTAGGCTGCTAAAAAAGTGAGCAATCTAGCATTAAACTGACAACTTTGTGTTAAAAATAAAAAATGTTTTGTCATTTTCTAAAAAATGTTGGCGACACATAGAATCTTCCATGGACTCAACATGCAAGCAAATTGTTGGTTTTCAAAAAAGGATAATTTGGGGGGGGGGGGTTGTGTACTACCTTGGCATTTTAGCACCTCAAGAAATGTGAGAGGCAGTCAAAGTAAAAGATGCGTAAATTCCAATATAGCGCTTGGTCCATATATATTTGGACACAGGAACAATTTTCATTCTTTTGGCTCTGTATGCCACCAGAATAAATTGAAATGAAACAATCCAAATGAATTTTAAGTGCAGACGTTCAGCTTTAATTCAAGAGGTTGAACATAAATATCAAGTACAAATTTTAGGAACTGCAACCATTTTCCCTCCATTTCCAGGGGTTCAAATGTAATTGGACAAATTAATATGATCATAAATAAAATGTTCAGTTTTAATATTTTGTTGAGAATTCTTTACTGGCAATGACTGTCTGAAGTCTGGAACCCATGGACATTACCAAAGACTGGGTTTCCTTCTTTCTGATGCTTTGCCAGGCTCTAACTGCAGCTGTCTTCAGTTGTTCTTTGTTTGTGGGTCTTTCTGCCCTTAGTTTTGCCTTCAGCAAGTGAAATTCATGCTCAATTGGGTTTAGATCAGGTGAATGATGTAGCCATTGCGGAATATTCCACTTCTTTTTCTTCAAAAGCTCCTGGGTTGCTTTTGCAGTGTGCTTTGTATTATTGTCCATCTGTACTGTGAAGCGCCATCCAATCAACTTTGCTGCATTTGGCTGAATCTGGGCTGACAGTATATCTCTAAACACTGTAGAATTCATCTGGCTGCTTCTGTCTTCTGTCTGATCTGGCTTTTTTAGATGTTTTTTGGCAAAGTGTAATCTGGCTTTTCTATACTTCAAGCTTATGAATGGTTTGCACCTTGTGGTGAACCGTTTGTATTTAATCTCGTGAAGTCTTCTCTTGATTGTAGACTTTGGCAATGATACGCCCACCTCCTGGAGAGTGTCCTTCACTTGTCTGCATGTTGTGAATGGGTTTTTCTTTACCACAGAGAGGATCCTGCAATCATCCACCACTGTTGTCTTCCGTGGATATCCATGCCTTTTTATGTTGCTGAGCTCACCAGTGCATTCTTCTTTCCTCAGAATGTACCATACTATTGATTTGGCCATTCCTAACGTTGCTGCTATCTCTCTGATGGACTTGTTTCATTTTTGAAGCCTTACAATGGCCTGTTTCACTTGCATGGACAGCTCCTTTGAACGGATGATGTAGGTTCACAGCAATAGATTCCAAATGGAAATACCACACTTAGAATCAACTCCAGACATTTTTGCCTGCTTAATTGATGAATAAATGACGAAGGAGTAGCCCACACTTGGCCATGAAACAGCTTTTGATTCAATTGTCCAATTACTTTTGGTCCCTTGAAAAAGGGGGGATGGCTACTCTTAAGAGCTATCATTTCTGAACCCCTCCTCCAATTTGGATGTACATACCTTCATATTAAACCTGAGAGGGTGCATTTTCAGCCCATATCCATAATATAACTATAGCTTGAATATGTTTTGGTAAATACCTGAAATAAACTAAAATTGTCCAAATATACAGTTGTGTTCAAAATAATAGCAGTCAGACATCACTAACCTGATCAATCACTGTTTTTGGTAGAAATAATTTTTCTACATGACAAATAATTTACTAGCAGGTGTAGTAGAGTAATAGAAATCTAACAGACCCAACAGTCATGACATGCATGCTGCTGATTCTGTGTAATTGAATCACTAATTGAAAGGGGCATGTTCAAAATAATAGCAGTGTGGAGTTCTATTAGTGAGGTCATTCATTGTTTGAAAAACAGGTGGCAATTATTGCCCTTATTTAAGGAAGGAAGGCAGCAAATGTTGTACATGCTGGTTACAGTGCATTTCTCTCTGAAAAGGAAAATGGGTCATTCCAGACATTGTTCAGAAGAAGAGCGTACCTTGATTAAAAAGTTGATTGGAGAGGGGAAAACATATAAAGAAGTGCAGAAAATGATAGGCTGCTCAGCTAAAATGATCACAAATGCTCTAAAATGGCAACCAAAACCTGAAAGACGTGGAAGAAAGCGAAAAACTACCATTTAAATGGATAGAATAGCCAAAATGGCAAGGACTCAGCCAACAATCAGCTCCAGGAAGATCAAAGAAGGTCTAAAGTTACCTGTGAGTACTGTTACAATTAGAAGACGCCTATGTAAAGCCAAGCTATCTGCAAGAAGCCCCCGCAAAGCCCCACTGTTGAAAAAAAAGACGTGCTGAAGAGGTTACATTTTGCTAAAGAGCACATTGACTGGCCTAAAGAGAAATGGCACAACATTTTGTGGACTGATGAAAGTAGGATTGTTCTTTTTGGGTCTAGTGGCCAGAGACAGTTTGTCAGACGACCCCCAAACACTGAATTCAAGCCACAGTACACTGTGAAGACAGTGAAGCATGGTTGCGCAAGCATCATGATATGGGGATGTTTTTCATACTACAGTGTTGGGCCTATTTATTGCATACCAGGGATCATGGATCAGTTTGAATACATCAGAATACTTGAAGAGGTCATGCTACATTATGCCGAAGAGGAAATGCCCTTGAAATGGGTGTTCCAACAAGACAACGACCCCAAACATACCAGGAAACGTGCAACATCTTGGTTCCAGACCAACAAGAGTGACGTTATGGAGTGGCCAGCCCAATCCCCGGATCTTAATCCAATAGAAAACTTGTGGGGTGACATCAAACATGCAGTTTCTGAGGCAAAACCAAGAAATAGAGATGCAACACAGATGTACAGCAGTTCTCAGAAACAGTGGTTATACAACTAAATATTAAGTGATTCAAAGGAAAGCAAAATCTTCAAACATTTTTCAGTTTATACAGGTGAAACTCGAAAAATTAGAATATCGTGCAAAAGTTCATTTATATCAGTAATGCAACTTAAAAGGTGAAACTAATATATGAGACTCATTACATGCAAAGCAAGATAGTTCAAGCCGTGATTTGTCATAATTGTGATGATTATGGCTTACAGCTCATGAAAACCCCAAATCCACAATCTCAGAAAATTAGAATATTACATGCAATCAATAAAACAAGGATTGTACATAGAACAATATCTGACCTCTGAAAAGTATAAGCATGCATATGTACTCAGTACTTGGTTTGGGCCCCTTTTACAGCAATTTCTGCCTCATTGTGGCGTGGCATGGAAGCCATCAGCCTGTGGCACTGCTGAGGTGTTATGGAAGACCAGGATGCTTCAATAGCGGCCTTCAGCTCTTCTGCATTGTTTGGTCTCATGTCTCTCATCTTTCTCTTGGCAATGCCGCATAGATTCTCTATGGGGTTCAGGTCAGGCGAGTTTGCTGGTCAATCAAGCACAGTAATCCCACGGTCATTGAACCAGGTTTTGGTGCTTTTGGCAGTGTGGGCAGGTGCCAAGTCCTGCTGGAAAATGAAGTCGGCATCCCCGTAAAGCTTGTCTGCGAAAGGAAGCATGAAGTGCTCCAAAATCTCCTGGTAGATGACTGCGTTGACCCTGGACTTAATGAAGCATAGTGGAGCAACAGCAGCAGATGACATGGCTTCCCAAATCAACACAGACTGTGGAAACTTCACACTGGACTTCAAGCATCTTGCAGTGTGTGCCTCTCCATTCTTCCTCCATACTCTGGATCCTTTGGTTTCCAAATGAGATGCAAAAGTTGCTCTCATCAGAAAAGAGGACTTTGGACAACTGAGCAACAGACCAGGTCTGTTTTTCTTTAGCCCAGGTAAGACACTTCTGACGTTGTTTGTTGTTCAGGAGCGGCTTGACAAGAGGAATCCGACATTTGAAGCCCATGTCCAGGATCCGTTGGTGTGTGGTGGCTCTTGATGCACTGACTCCAGCATCAGTCCACTCCTTGTGAAAGTCTCCAACACTTTTAAATGGCCTTTTCCTGACAATCCTCTCCAGGCTGCAGTCATCCCTGCTGCTTGTGCACCTTTTTCTTCCACACTTTTCTCTTCCACATAACTTTCTATTAATGTGCTTTGATACAGCACTTTGGGAACATCCAACTTCTTTTGCAATTACCTTTTGAGGCTTTCCCTCCTTATGGAGGGTGTCAATGATAGTTTTCTGCACAACTGGCAGGTCAGCAGTCTTTCCCATGATTGTGATTCCTACTGAACCAGACTGAGAGACCATTTAAAGGCTCAGGAACCCTTTGCAGGTGTTATGGCTTAATTAGCTGATTAGAGTGGGACACTTTGAGCCTAGAATATTGCACCTTTTCACAATATTCTAATTTTCTGAGATTGTGGATTTGGGGTTTTCATGAGCTGTAAGCCATAATCATAACAATTATGACAAATCATGGCTTGAACTATCTTGCTTTGAATGTAATGAGTCTATCTCATATAATAGTTTCACCTTTTAAGTTGCATTACTGAAATAAATGAACTTTTGCACGGTATTCTAATTTTTTCAAGTTTCACCTGTATAGTGAATGTTTGAGTTTGTAAAGAAGCATACAAACACTGCAATTTTTTTGAACAGTCTAATCACTTTTCTTCAATTTTTTTGTAGAGGAACAGCACAAATTTGATATATTTTTCTTCATGTTTTGATTTGGAATAGAATGTGTAGTGCTCCCAATGTGTGTATGGAAATAAAAGCTATTAGAAGGATTTTAAGCTTTATTCACTTTTTTCAACATACTGCCATTATTTGGAACACAACTGTATATGGACCTAACTGTATATACCATAGTTTGTAGATGTTATAACTTTCACACAAACCAATTAATATACACATATTATGATTTTTTTTTTCATCAAAAGCATGTAGCAGAATACATTTTGACCTAAAATTTATGACTAAACTTGAGTTTATTGGATATTTTTTTTTTACAACTGAAAGTAGAAAATGGATGTTGTTTTTCAAAATTTTTTGTCTTTTTTTTATCACAAAAAATAAAAATCCAGGTGCTGATCAAATACCACTGAAAGAAAGCTCTATTTGTGTGGACAGATTTCATTTGGGTAGAGACCATACAATTACCAGTTGAAATAGTGCAGTGCAGAATAGCAAAAAATGGCCTGGTCAGGAAGGGGGGGGGGAAACCTTCCAGAGCTGAAGTGGCTAATAACCAGTGACTCATCTGCTGTCAGCGGCAGGGGCGGACTGACCATTTGAAAACTCAGGCACTGCCCGAGGGCCCGGGGTCAGTAGGGGGGCCCATGATATGCCCCTGGTACCTTTTTCATAGGCTGTTTTGAGTTTAGGCAAGGACACAGGGGCGTCATGATTCCCTATTGCCTGGGGGCCCCATGAGTTGTCAGTCCGCCCCTGGTCAGCGGGATGTAAACAAAAGAAAAGCCAGTATTAAAAAAAAGAAAAACATACATATCAGGTCCTTTGAGTCTAGTATGGATTTTGAGGGGACCCCCCCCCCCACTAGTTATTTACTGGTAGTTAAAATGGATCTCCACCCAAAAGGGTAAGCTCCGCTTTAATGCTTTGTCCCCCATTCCCATTAAGGGATTGGCACCTTTGGGGAGCGGGGGGAATCCCAGAAGATTACGGGGGGCATTCACAAAGTGCAGCGCTTCTGGCGCATGTGCAGTGGGCACCCAGCTATGAAGCTGCAAGTTGTCACAGCCGTGTGCCCACACTAAAGATGCCGGCGCCAGGGAGAGAAGACGGCCGGTGAAACCAGCGGTGGTGAGGACACCGCTGGACCGAGGGACAGGTAAGTGGCTGTATTTTAAAAGTCAGCAGCTACAGTTTTTGTAGCTGCTGACATTTTTTTTTTTTTTCAGCTGGAACTCCGTTTTAAAGCTGGTTTCTTAACAGCCAGCTGAAATTTCATTCCTTAAAGATCACATGCCTGGACCACTACTTATTGAACTCATACATTGATTTACTGAGCGTTTTTGCTTTTTGAGGTAAATACTGCATAAAGTGACAGTCAATTGACACATTCAGTATTGCAGGTGACATTTGGAAAAAAAAATGTGTCATGTGACCCAAATATCGCATGTGATAGCTTTTCATGAATTGAGCCTATTATCCACTCTGTCCATCCAACACATGTCAAATTTCCCTACACTGCTTGGTTGTTGTCTGAGCCGTTGGGGTCTACCTGGCAGCCACGGTTTATGTTTGCAAAACTGGGTCCCTTTTTGTATATGAGGGCAGAAATATCAGCGCCAACATTGGTTTGCTTTTAAAGCATATTCAATGTGTCCTCTTCATCCTCCACCCCACTACTGGCACAAACACGCATCAAAAATGCAGAGGTGTGATACCAGCAGTCAGGGCTGTGGATAAGGGGATACCACCAGTCATCCTGTATGGGGCCCAGGCAGCTGGGTGAATTGAATGTAGGCAGGGAGGATGATCAGTACAGTAGGTGGGGGGAATACTGGAACCAACCCCCTGTATGGCTCTTCCTGCAGCAGCTGAAAGCTGGATTCCTCTCCTCTTCCTCCCAGCTTACTGCAGAGATAGCCATGCAGGGAATTGGGTCCAATAATCCCCCCCCCCCCCGCTGCACCCATCACCATCCCTGTGCACCATATACTTCCCTCTGCTGTCCAGGTGCTGTCCCTGTGTGCCCCCAGCCCCTGCAGTGCTGCCGGCTTCCCTCTACTGCTTCCCACTGGCAGCTGCCAGCACACAATATGATCCTTCAGAATGGAGAGTGGGGGAAGGGTCCGGTAAATATGTCACATTTACTAGTCCCTTTCTTTTGTGAATGAACACAATGAGCGATTGTTACCAATCACTTACTGTGTTCATAACTGAAACATTTGAAACTGTATTTTTTTGGAGAGGGCGCCTGTCAAGTCAGCTGTATGGGGCCCTGTGGTTTCTAACAGCAGCCCTGCCAGCAGTGAAGTTTAGAACTGGTTGACAACCCGAGGCCCTAGATCTCAAAAACACTGGCTGCTCCCATTTCCTCATGTTCCCTTTCAGATGTATGAATGGGACAACAGCTGGAATTATATATGACTTGCAATGATGAAATGGATAACAGTTGGATTTCCATGGACAAATTTCAATCCATGTGTGGGCATGGAGGTTGTACAGAAGTTGATCTACTGATTGACTTCTGTTCAACCACCCTGTGAGATGTTCCCTGCTCTGGGCAGGAAGGTTATACAGAAGTTGATCTTCAATCGACTTTTATACAACCACCCTGTCAGATTTTCCCTGTTCAATTAGCGGTGCAGGCTATAGCCTGCAATGCTGATTAGTGTATTCTGATGGCTAAAGTAACTCAGGGAGGATTTCTCCTGTACATATACAGATGAGTGTGTGGAGGAAATCAAGTCAGTTGGCTGCATTAGTGCATTTTCTATACTCCGAGGAAGAGCACACAATAGAAATGCTTTGGGAAAGAGTTGACAGGTTGTAAACCACATTCTACTTTGTAAACCAAATAAATAAATTAGTGGTGTGGGCAGCACAGTGGCTAAATGGTTAGCACTTCCACCTGGCAGTACTAGGTTCAAATCCCAACCACCATGTTCTTCCTGTGCCTGCGTGGGTTTCCTCTGGGTACTGCGGTTTCCTCCCACTCTCCAAAGACATGCTGGTAGGTTAATTGGCTCCTATCTAAATTGGCCCCAATACGTATGTGTGTATGTATGGATGTGAGTTAGGGACCTTAGATTGTACCCTCCTTGAGGGTTAGGGACTGATGTGAATGTACAATATATATGTAAAGCGCTGCGTAAAATTGACGGTGCTATATAAGTACCTGAAATAAATAATAAAAATATAATTTAAAAAAAATTTTATGTTTGATTTAATTGATAAAGGCACAGTAAAGTCTTCTTAAACAGAAGGTATCTGCATGCCTTACCTACATTTTAGATCCATAATAGAAAGTTTAGACCTTGGTGACAACTGTGGCATCTGCTGGTCAATCCTTTAAAGTCCCACTGAACCCATTTCTACATCCCTACTCTTTCCACATCGTCTGGCACAAAACTGCACTCCGCCCCTTAGATAGCCGAAGTCTTTCACAGCTTTTACTTAACCTTATACAATATACAATATGTTTTCTAGTCTCGGAGTCTCGGCACACCCTGAATCATAAGACATATCCAAGTCCATACAGGAGTCATCTCTTCCTATGCATATAGAGGATGAGTGTGATGCCCTTTCTCAACCCATCTCTGAAGAGGAAGTTGCCAAAGCCCTGTCACTCTCCAGCAGGCAAGGCTCCTGGCCTAGGTGGCTTCACGCTTTCATATTACAAGACTTTCTTTGCTCACCTCGTGCTATACTTTGTAGCAACCTTTAACTGCTTCTTGTCCACCCACTACACATTGATGGTGGAACTTGAAAAGTGCTGATGGGGGTTGACGTACCCATACTTTACCCTTCATTGGAGGCTCATGCGCAACTCTCAGAGCGCGCACCCGGAGCCCGGTAATTGGTGTCCCCTGGACACTACCTCTGTATCTGGGTGATCACATGGTCTTTTACCATGTGATGGCTCTGTCCAACCACAGCCATCACATGGTGAATAATGGAAACCGAACGTATACATCAGTTCTCCCTGAGAGTACAGGGAGAACTGTTGCTGCACCCTATGAGAGTAAAGCAGCCTGTCACACTGCATGTACACTCAGACTGCAGTGCCAGCCTGCCCCAGTGTCCCAGATCACTGCCCCTAATGTAGTGTAATTAAACAATGCAGCTAGCCCCTGTCCCTGTGTCACCAGTGCTCACAATAACACCACTATACACCATTCCAGCACCCTGATTACTGCCATTCCCCATACCAACCTCCTGACCACACCATACCCCACACCAGCATCCTGATCACCGCCATACACTATACCAACATCCTGACTACCACCATATCACACACCAGTGTCCTGATAAATGCCATACCAACCTCCTGATCAGCATCCTGATCACCGCATACCCCAATAACAGTGTCCTGATCACCATCGTATGCCATATCAACATCCTGATCCCCGCCATACCCCATACAAGTGTCCTGATCACCGCCATACAAGCATTCTGATCCCTGCCATACCTCATACCGTTGTCCTGATCACTGCCATGCCCCAATACCAGTAACCTGATCACCACCATACGCCATACCCCAATACCAGTGTCCTGATCACCATCGTATGCCATATCAACATCCTGATCCCCGCCATACCCCATACAAGTGTCCTGATCACCGCCATACAAGCATCCTGATCCCTGCCATACCTCATACCGTTGTCCTGATCACTGCCATGCCCCAATACCAGTAACCTGATCACCACCATACGCCATACCCCAGTACCAGTGTTCTGATCACCACCATATGTATCCGGGAATACGCATATCTGTGTGCAGGTGCAGAACCCCTGTTAGCCCTGCTTGTGGCCGATTAGCAAATACGTGTGATTGAGAGGGGGAGTATGAGGTGGAGACCATTCTGGATTGCAGGAAGAGAAGAAACCAGATACAATACTTGATTAAGTGGAAGGGGGGGGCAGAAAAGAACTCTTGGGAACCAGAGACTAATGTTCCTGACAAAGAACTAATTTGAGCATTTTTCTGCAGACGTTGCTTTCGCCTGGTGCCAACAGTGAATAGGCTGACAAAAGCCCAGGCACCAGGATGTGATTTCTAGCCACCATGGCAACCTGTCACCTGGGATTTGTTGAGTCCTGAGTGACTATATAGCCTCTGCACACTTTAAAGCTAGGAACCATCTGAACAAATGGGGCACAAGCTGATGGCCTGTGATAATCCTTTTAATTTTTGGGCATACAGTTGTGTTCAAAATAATAGCAGTGTGTTGAAAATAGTGAATAAAGCTCAAAATCCTTCTAATAGCTTTTATTTCCATACACACAAATGCATTGGGAACACTACACATTCTATTCCAAATCAAAACATGAAGAAAAATATATCAAATTTGTTTTGTTCCTCTAAAAAAAATTGAAGAAAAGTGAATATTCGACTGTTCAAAAAAATAGCCGTGTTTGTATTCTTCTTTACAAACTCAAACATTCACTATATAAACTGAAAAATGTTTGAAGATTTGGCTTTCCTTTGAATCACTTAATTAATATTTAGTTGTATAAGTACTGTTTCTGAGAACTGCTGTACATCTGTGTTGCATGGAGTCAACCAACTTCTGGCACCTGTGAACAGGTATTCCAGCCCAGGATGATTGGACTACATTCCACAGTTCTTCTCTATTTCTTGGTTTTGCCTCAGAAACTGCATTTTTTTATGTCACCCCACAAGTTTTCTATTGGATTAAGATCCAGGGATTGGGATGGCCACTCCATACTGTCAATCTTGTTGGTCTGGAACCAAGATGTTGCACGTTTACTGGTGAGTTTGGGGTCGTTGTCTTGTTGAAACACCCATTTCAAGGGCATTTCCTCTTCAGCATAAGGCAGCATGACCTCCTCAAGTATTCTGATGTATTCAAACTGATCCATGATCCCTGGTATGCGATAAATAGGCCCAACACCGTAGTATGAGAAACATCCCCATATCATGATGCTTGCGCAACCATGCTTGACTGTCTTCACAGTGTACTGTGGCTTGAATTCAGTGTTTGGGGGTCGTCTGACAAACTGTCTCCGGCCACTAGACCCAAAAAGAACAATCTTACTTTCATCAGTCCACAAAATGTTGCGCCATTTCTCTTCAGGCCAGTCAATGTGCTCTTTGGCAAATTGTAACCTCTTCTGCGCATGTCTTTTTTTCAACAGTGGGACTTTGCGGGAGCTTCTTGCAGATAGCTTGGCTTCAAATAGGCGTCTTCTAATTGTAACAGTACTCACAGGTAATTTTAGACCTTCTTTGATCTTCCTGGAGCTGATTGTTGGCTGAGTCCTTGCCATTTTGGCTATTCTTCTATCCATGTGAATGGTAGTTTTTCGCTTTCTTCCACGTTTCAGGTTTTGGTTGCCATTTTAAAGCATTTGCGATCATTTTAGCTGAGCAGCCTATCATTTTCTGCACTTCTTTATATGTTTTCCCCTCTCCAATCAACTTTTTAATCAAGGTATGCTGTTCTTCTGAACAATGTCTGGAACAACCCATTTTCCTCAGAATTTCAGAGAGAAATGCACTGTAACCAGCATGTACAACATTTGCTGCCTTCCTTCCTTAAATAAGGGCAATAATTGCCACCTGTTTTTCAAAGAATGAATGACCTCACTAATAGAACTCCACACTGCTATTATTTTGAACATAATGGAGTGGTATGGCCATACAGAAAGAGTTACCGCTGAGGAGTGGGGTTATCTTGGACTATCTCACTATATGGAAGCTGTTTTCATCAAATTTTAATGTAAGTTGCTACAATAAAATATGTTTGTCATTTAATATACATACTGATCCCTGGTTTGTTTATGAGGTCTATGGGAAGTGTTTGGAGAAGATGGTAGAACAATGTTTGGAGGCAATCTCATCTTTATTATGGATCCTAAGCTGATTTTATTTATGTTGGGGTAATTATGCACTCTTTATATTGTGTGCAGTGGAGTTATTAATTGAATTATTGGAGTCCTGATATCTCACGATTGCTGTGGCACTTTTGTTTGTCTGCATGTGACACGTGTGGCACTTTATTTTAATACTTGGGGTAATACAATATGTTGAGATTTTTTTCTTTGAGGTATATGAAGATTTTCTGGAGTATACCATCAATCTGATTCGGGGATAAAGACTTATTGGGAAATCACTTGCAAGAATTCTTTGGATTTGGATTTTAAGTTGGACTTTATTTGGACTCTCTAGGTGTATGGAACTTTGTATTTTTGTTTATTTAAGTTTGCTTATTATTATTTTATTATTTATGTACTTCAGGGGAAGGAATGCTAAGTGACTTATTGGGGTTTTGGTAGAGGAAGTGAGTGCTAATTTTTGTATTTGATTATTTTGAACATGCCCCTTTCAATTAGTGATTAAATTACACAGAATCAGCAGCATGCATGTTATGACTGTTGGGTCTGTTGGATTTCTATTACTCTACTACACCTGCTAGTAAATTATTTTTCCATGTAGAAATATCATTTCTACCAAAAACAGTGATTGATCAGGTTAGTGATGTCTGACTGCTATTATTTTGAACACAACTGTACGTAGTAATTATAGTATTCCAGCCTAAACCTAACTAGTGTTAAAAATGCCTCCTCCTAACACCTATGCTGATTAACCTATGTAAAAATATGTATATAATACCTTCTTAGTCCAGACAGTCAAAATGGCTCCACCATTTCCTGGCCAGGACAGCCAGAGGACACAGCTGATCTGTGCTAAGTTAGATGCTGTGAAGGGCAGGGGAGACATTGGGGACTATTAGACTCCTAATGTCTAAAAAAAAAATTGTACCTGTCACCTGCCCAGGGCTATCACATGGTGTTTATTACCCCTTGTGATAGCAATAAAGTAAGAATAAATAAACAAAAGTTTAAAAAAAATAAAATCGTTATAAAATGTATTTAAGGTTTTAACCATAAACCCTGTTGACAAACACACACACCCGCAAACTCATGCCCAGGGTGTGCATGTGTATGTAAAACCAGTATTACCGTGAATGTCAGAGTAAGACCGAAAATTCTAGCACAAGAGCTCCTGGTTAACTCTAAACTGATGAGCTGTAAAGGTTTTAAATTGTCACCTATGACATTTTTTTTTTTTAATGGTTGAACTGGATGGACTTTTGTCTTTTTTCAGCCAGACTAACTATGTAACTGTGTCGTTTTTTGCGATATCAAGGGTGCATGCAATTTTGAGGCTTGGCATGTTTTGTATCTATTTAAATGTAAATTTGCAAAGAAGGCAATTGGGATTTTTGAGGCACAACACTTTTTATTAAATCATAACATATTTATTGATTCATACATATAAAAAAATAATATATTTAAGCACTATTCTTTGCCATACACATTCTACAGTACAACATAGAAAATATTTAGTAGAATACAACGGCATAACTCGGATGCACCAATACATCAGGAAAAAAATGCATGCTTGGTGTAGATGTTATTTTTTTTCTCTGGAGGCTCAACATGTTTCTAGGATGTAGTCCTCTTCTTCTTCAGGAGCTACATGCATATAACAAAATGAAAAAGCATTCTCTAAATAGAACCATAAAATAAGTATATGTAGAATTTACAAAATACAATTGTATTGTATTATACAGGTGAAACTCGAAAAATTAGAATATCGTGCAAAAGTTCATTTATTTCAGTAATGCAACTTAAAAGGTGACACTAATATATGAGATACTCATTACATGCAAAACAAGATAGTTCAAGCTGTGATTTGTCATAATTGTGATGATTATGGCTTACAGCTCATGAAAACCTCAAATCCACAATCTCAGAAAATTAGAATATTGTGAAAAGGTGCAATATTCTAGGCTCAAAGTGTCCCACTCTAATCAGCTAATTAAGGCATAACACCTGCAAAGGGTTCCTGAGCCTTTAAATGGTCTATCAGTCTGGTTCAGTAGGAATCACAATCATGGGAAAGACTGCTGACCTGACAGTTGTGCAGAAAGCCATCATTGACACCCTCCATAAGGAGGGAAGGCCTCAAAAGGTAATTGCAAAAGAAGTTGGATGTTCCCAAAGTGCTGTACCAAAGCACATTAATAGAAAGTTATGTGGAAGGGAAAAGTGTGGAAGAGAGAGGTGCACAAGCAGCAGGGATGACCGCAGCCTGGAGAGGATTGTCAGGAAAAGGGCATTTAAAAGTGTTGGGAACTTTCACAAGGAGTGGACTGAGCCTGGAGTCAGTGCATCAAGAGCCACCACACACAGATGAATCCTGGACATGGGCTTCAAATGTCGGATTCTTCTTGTCAAGCAGCTCCTGAACAACAAACGTCAGAAGTGTCTTACCTCGGCTAAAGAAAAACAGACCTGGTCTGTTGCTCAGTGGTCCAAAGTCCTCTTTTCTGATGAGAGCAACTTTTGCATCTCATTTGGAAACCAAGGACCCAGAGTATGGAGGAAGAATGGAGAGGCACACTGCAAGATGCTTGAAGTCCAGTGTGAAGTTTCCACAGTCTGTGTTGATTCGGGGAGCCTTGTCATCTGCTGGTGTTGGTCCACTGTGCTTCATTAAGTGCAGGGTCAACGCAACCGTCTACCAGGAGATTTTGGAGCACTTCATGCGTCCTTATGCAGACGAGCTTTATGGGGATGCTGACTTTATTTTCCAGCAGGACTTGGCACCTGCCCACACTGCCAAAAGCACCAAAACCTGGTTCAATGACCGTGGGATTACTGTGCTTGATTGGCCAGCAAACTCGCCTGACCTGAACCCCATAGAGAATCTATCGGGCATTGCCAAGAGAAAGATAAGAGATATGAGATCGAACAATGCAGAAGAGCTGAAGGCCACTATTGAAGCATCCTGGTCTTTCTTAACACCTCAGCAGTGCCACAGGCTGATAGCTTCCATGCCACACCACATGGAGGCAGTAATTGCTGCAAAAGGGGCCCAAACCAAGTACTGAGTACATATGCATGTTTATACTTTTCAGAGGTCCGATATTGTTCTATGTACAATCCTTGTTTTATTGATTGCATGTAATATTTTAATGTTCTGAGATTGTGGATTTGGGGTTTTTATGAGCTGTAAGCCATAATTATCACAATTATGACACATAATTCACAGCTTGAACTATCTTGCTTTACATGTAATGAGGCTATCTCATATATTTGTTTCACCTTTTAGGTTGCATTACTGAAATAAATGAACTTTTGCACGATATTCTAATTTTTCGAGTTTCACCTGTATTGATGCATCAGAGTTATGCTGTTCTAAATATCCTTCATTCTTTATATGTATGAATCAATAAATACCGTATTTTCCGGCGTATAAGACGACTTTTTGACCCTTGAAAAGCTTCTCAAAAGTCGGGGGTCGTCTTATACGCCGGTATACGTTAGGGTGGCACTTTTTAGGGGGGCAGCGCGGTGCCGCCGCCGTCCCCCCCCCCTTACCGACGGAAGGGACACTAAGTACAGGGGTGGGCAGAGGGCTGCAGTCTCTTACCTGGCTCCCACGACGATCCATCCAGGAAGCGCTGCTCCTTCCGTCACTCCGGCCACTCCCTCACTCCTGCCGCTTGGCTCCGCCTCCTCACCGGTGATTGGCCGCCAGAACTGTAGCTCAGGAAAGGCACACAGGCGGCCAATCACGGGCGAGGAGGCGGAGCCGAGCGGACCCGCGAAAATCGAGTGAGGGAGAAGCCGATAAGTGTGCAGTGCAGAGGTGCTGCTGCAACCACATATGCTGGCTGCAGCAGCACCATACTGCAACAGGGGTCAGCAAATGTCATTGGTGTCAGTGGGAGGAATAGTGCCACATCATTGGTGTCACTGATACTAATGATGGGGCATTATTCCTCCCACTGACACCATGATGGGGCACTATTCCTCCCACTGACACCAACGATGGGGCACTATTCCTCCCACTGACACCAACGATGAGGCACTATTCCTCCCACTGACACCAACGATGGGGCACTATTCCTCCCACTGACACCAACGATGGGGCACTATTCCTCCCCCCACTGACAGCAACGATGGGGCACTATTCCTCTCCCCACTGACAGGGTACTATTCCTCCCACTGATACCAATGATGGGGCACTATTCCTCCCACTGACACCAATGATGGGACGCTATTCCTCCCACTGACACCAATGTTGGGACACTATTCCTCCCACTGACACCAATAATGAGGCGCTATTCCTCCCACTGACACCAATGATGGGGCGCTATTCCTCCCACTGATACTAATGATGGGACACTATTCCTCACACACTGACACTAATGCTGGGGCACCATCATTGGTGTCAATGGGAGGAATAGTGCCCCATCATTGGTTTCAATGGGAGGAATAGCGCCCCATCATTGGTATCAGGGGGAGGAATAGTGCCCCATCATTGGTGTCAGTGGGAGGAATAGTGCCCCATCATTGGTGTCAGTGGGAGGAATAGTGCCCCATCATTGGTGTCAGAGCGAGGAATCGTGCCTTATCATTGGTGTCGGAGCGAGGAATTGTGCCCCATCATTGGAATACCATACTGAAATACCATACCATATTGAAATCAAATCTGATGTTTTTTAATTTTTATTTGGTGTGCGTTGGAAGAGGGGTAGTCTTATACGGTGAGTATAGCCCAAACCCTATATTTTAACAGGAAAAGTAGGGGGTCGTCTTATACGCCCAGTCGTCTTATACGCTGGAAAATACGGTATGTTATGATTTTTTTTTTAATTGAGAAAGTTTTAAAACATTAAACAATTAACAAAATACATCAGAAAAAACAGCAAAAAAAAGTTGGTTTTTTGTCGGCTGTGATTATGCTCTTTATTCACTTATTGTTGCATTTTGTTATGCTTTATGTGTTTTGTAAATATGTTATGATTTTAGAATAAGTGTTGTGCCTTGAAAATCCCAACTGCCTTATTTGCAAATTTACGTTTAGATATCTGCTTGCCGCCTGCCCTATAGCGGCTTTACTGCTACAGGACAGCTGCTCTGTGCAGAATCACGTATACAGTGCCTTGTAAAAGTATTCATACCCCTTGCCCTGGCGTGCTTGTCCTGAGGAAGTCACGTGATTGGTGACGTAATGTGTAGGATGGAAATGTGGTGACGTCATTTCTGGTGTGCTTGCCCTGAGGAAGTCACGTGATTTGTGACATAACACATAGGACGGAAGTGAAGTGATGTAATTTCCAGTATGGACGGCAGCTGCCATCTTGATACTCCTTAGTGTTGTACACCTCTCTGCTACTGCAGTTTCCCATGCCTTTTCCATTCCATGCTGAATGTGAGTAGTCACTCTGCTGGTTTTTATTCAATAAATGTTTACTTTCTACACTATGGGAGGTTTTTTCTATTTCATTTCCATGTGTGGGCTATTGGAGAGGAGAGTGTTTCTGGCCATATCCGTGATGGGACTTCTGCTGGTACGCTGATGAGCGCTTACCATTGCCACTTTAGAGGATTGCCCAGATAATTACCGAAGGGATATACAGGGATACAGTGTTGCATGACCACGCAACTGTCAGTTACAGTATCGCAGTGCTATATAGCAAAAAAAGGCCTGGTTATGAAGAGGGGTAAATGTTCCAGAGGGCAAGTGGCTATGGACAGCGATGCGGTACTTTTAGCCAATTTGTATTTTATTATTATTATACAGGATTTATATAGCGCCAACAGTTTACTCAGTGATTTACAGCTTAAGGGCCGACAGTACAATTACAATAAAATTTAATATAGGAGGGATCAGAGGGCCCTGCTCGTTAGAGCTTACAATCTAAGAGGGAAGGTCAAGAGATACAAAAGGTAATAACTGTGGAGGATGGGTTGATGCAGAAAATAAATGTACAGTTGTTAGGTGGGGGCAGAATAGGTGTCTTCTAAAGAGATGAGTTTTCAGGGATCGTCTAAAAGTGGACAGAGTAGGAGACAGTCAGACACATTGGGGAAGGGAGTCCAAGAAGATTGGAGTGGCTCTGGAGAAGTCCTGGTGTGAGCATGGGAGGAGGCAGCAAGGGAGCTAGAGAGCAGGAGGAACGAAGAGAACAATTTGGTTGGTATTTTGAGACAAGGTTAGTGATTTAGCTGGGAGCTGAGTTATTGTAAGTATCTTGAATTTAATTTGTTGGGTGAGCGGCAGCCAGTGGAGGGATTGGCAGAGAGGGGTGGCGGCCAGGTGGATGAGCCTGGCAGCAGCATTCATGATGGACTGAAGGAGGGATAGCCTATGTAAAGGTAAGCCAGTGAGGAGGAAGTTGCAGTAGTCAAAGCAGAGATAACCGGGGAGTGAGTTAGGAGCTTTGTGGTGTTATTGGTTAGGAAGGTGCGTATGCTGGAGATGATGTGGAGGTTGAGGAAGCAAGCTTGAGACAGTGATTGGATGTGGGGCTGAAAGGATAGTTCAGAGTCCAGGATTACCTAGAACCTTGGCATGCGGGGATGGGTTGATGGTTGAGCTATTGATTTTGACAGAGAAGTCAAGGTAAGGGGCATGTGGGGGATGAAATATGTGTTCAGTTCTGGATAGATTGATTTTCAGGAAGTGGTGTGACATCCAGGCTGATAAGTCTGTTAGTAGATTAGTGATGCGTGAGGAGACTGATGGAGTGAGCTGAGTTGTAGAGAGATAGATTTGGATGTCAACAGCATAGAAATTATATTAAAAGCCATGGGAGGAAATCAGCTGACCCAGGGAGGAGGTGTAGATTGAGAATAGGAGGGGTCAAAGAACAGAATCTTGGGGAACCCCAAGGAGAATGGAAGAGGAGAAAAGGCACTGAAGTTGCGGTGGGATAGGTAGGATGAGAACCAGCAAAAAATACAGCCACAGAGTTTTTTTTTTTTGAGGAGGGAATGGTCCACTGTGTCAAAGGCAGCAGAGTGGTCTAGGAGTACAGAATAGTGCCCATTGATTTTAGCCATTATTAGCCATCATTTGTGAGTTTAAGGAGAGCAGTTTCTGTGAAGTGTTGAGGGCGGGCAAAATCCGGACTGAAGGGGATCAAGAATGTTCTCAGTAAGATGGGTTGTAGACCAGGCATTCAAGGAGTTTGGATTAAAAGTGGAGTAAGGAGATGGGTCATAGGTTAACAATGGTGGGGTCTAGTGAGGGCTTTTTAAGTATGGGGGTAACTAGAGCATGTTCTAAAAAGTTGGGGAAGATGCCGAAAGAGGAGGGATTGAAGGTGTGAGTTAGAGAATGTAGGAGAGAGCCAGAGGATGACCGTAATATTTTCAATGGAACAGGGTCCAGGGGGTTAGGTGGGCACTAGAAAAAAGTTTAGTCACCCAGTCTATAGTAGTGGGGTTTAATGTAGGAAGTAGTGATTGTGGATATGGAGTGTTAGGTGGGGAGGGTATCTGCACTTTGGAGATCTCCTCACAAATTGTATCAGTTTTCTTTTTGAACTGAATGGTGATCTCCTGGGCAGTGAGTGAGATAGTGGGTGGAGGACGGAGAAGAGGGTTGAAGGTAGAAAACAGTTGACAGGGACTTGATGAAAAGGTGGTAATAAGAGTGACAAAATAGGTCTGCTTGGCAGTGAGGAGGCAGGAATAATAAATCTGGAGGGCAGATTTATATATGTTGACGTCTTTCTGAGACCTATTCTCACGCCAGAGGCACTCAAGAGTATGGCTATGTTTGAGACTTCTGGTGTCATCTGTTTGCGAAAGTTGTAGGGGTCAGGGCTTGATTGTGTGTGTAGTGTGGGGACGGGGGGAGCTTGTCTATGGGAGAGGACAGTGAGCTGTTGTAAACATAAGTAGCTAGATTGGGGCAAGACAGGGATGAGATTTTGTCATCGAGGTGGTCAGTAGCAGAGTAGGGTTGAGGTGGCAAAGGTTTCTAAGGGTAATTGTTAGGTTCTTGGAGGGAGAGGAGGTGGAAAATGGGGATAAAGTGAAACTAATAAGGTGGTGATCAGAGAGTTGGAGAGGATTGTTGGAGAGGTTGCACGGAGTGCATAGATAGGTGAATACAAGGTCCAGGGTGTTGTCATCGGAGTGAGTAAAAGCCAGTATCCATTGCTTCAGGTCAAAAGAGGAGGCTAGACTATGAAATTTAGAAGTAGCAGGAGTGTTAGCATGAAAAAGGATGTTAAAGTCACTGAGAATGATTGTGGGGATTTCAGAAGAGAGAAAGTAAGGCAGCCAGGAGATAATATATAAAAATCCCCCTGCGCTCCACAGAACCTAGTGAGTGAGCTGCTATCACCTATTCTCTATACCCCAAGATATGTGAAACAAATTATATTAGTGGTGAAGCGCTCAACTAAAATAATCAAAAAACTAGTGCAATAACCCCTTTATAAATATACGCTGGTGAAAAAGGTGATAAATACTACCTCTTATACAAATAATACAATAATAACTAGTGCAATATCCTCATCACTGTATATTACATCCCTAGTGGTGTAGTGATTAATATTACTTAAACTGTGCAAAAAAAAGGTACTCAAATGCAATTAATCGGACCAATTTAAATAAAAAACAAATAGGATGGTGATGCCACACTGTGCAAAAACATAAAAAGTGTTCAAATAATATCACTCCATGCTGCAATAGTGCTCTTCGTGAAATCTTGACGTGACTCCCCTCAATGATAGCCAAAATGCCCCCTCACCTTCCACATTCGACCCTTGCGGGTCACAGAGCTTTTTTTATATATATAATTGCCAGATTTATTCTCCTCCACTGCCTCCACCGACCATGATCCTCCTCCAGGCAGTAAGTAATACTCCAAAAGCTCCCCTCACAAAACGGACTCTGCCAGATATAATTCTCCTCCACTGCCTTCACCGCTCAAAATCCTCCTCCAGGCAGTCAGTTACACTCCAATACCCCTCATAGAATGGACACAGGCACAGGGCGCATATGAAAAACAGAATCACATCTCCATAGTGCAACACCGTTTAATACACTTCATCAGTAGAATCGAACATTACACTCACATGTCCTTCAGCAAGGTGAAGCAGTTCCCATGTACTATGGGTGTATACAGGTGTCCAAAGATGGCGTCCGAACCCGGAACCGGAAGTACGTCACCCCTATACGTCGACGCGTTGCGCCACAGTCACGTGGCTTCTTCAAAATACCGTATTGGATGGCCGCACTTCCTTATAACCGCTCTCCTAATCTACAAGGGGCGTGCATATTAACTCCATTTTCATGGAGCCCTCTACACAGGACGTCCGCGATCCGCCGCTACTTCCCCTACTCCCAACAATCAATGAAGGGCATGTATATCTATATTTACAAGGATGACCCATGTATAACGATATGCTTTAATAATACAATTAACCCCCATTAAAAACTTTTATTGCCCCATATTTAATATTTATTAAAATAGGTATATAATATATACCAAATACCAATCATAAGCCAAAAAGGGATTTATTCAGGGAATAAACCGATATAGGTATCAACACACCCATATCTACTACCAATACTTCCCTACTCCTAATTATTTGAAACCCCCATTCCATACGCTAAATTTAATACATTATATTTATTTTAAACACATTAATTTGAAGAAATATTACTTAAATAATTTATTTTAATCAATTCCAATAAAACCATGATTAAAAATCTACTAAAAAAATCTAAAAAATATATAAAAAAATATAATAAAAATCTAATACAGAACTCCTGTATACTACCCATACCACATGTACACATAGATGAAATCATACATTTCTAAAATCGCAACATCTCGCATCTTAGGTTTTAACCAAATATTATTTAAAAGTCATTAATGAAACAATTGAGGTCAAATTCAATATTTAAACCTCTAGGTGACAACGTTTGCATAAAATAAATCCACTTGGACTCCGCCTGACTAATTGTTCTCACTTTGTGGCTTCCTCTCCAATGTTTTTTATAACGCTCTACCCCCCAGAATTTCAATCCCGAGGGATCATTACCATGATGGCTCGCAAAATGTTTAGAAACATTATGTTTTGGGTTCCCCTTCAGTATATTTGTCACATGTTCTCTTAATCTCACCCACAAAGCCCTTTTAGTGCGTCCCACATACTGCAGACCACAGTTACATTCTAGAACATAAATGACCCCTTCGGTTTTACACGTAATGAAATCTTTAATCTCAAATGGCCTACCATTGCTATTGGACGCAAACTCTTTCTTCTTTTGATTTTGCCCTTTTGTGGCTTTGCAGACACTACATTTTTTGCAAGGAAAAAAAACGGTGACATTAAACAGGGTACCTTCTCTATTCGTCTTAGGTGGATCCAATACGTTCTTCATAATTTTGTTCCTTAAAGTGGGGGCTCTCCTATAGACAAACTTGGGTTGTTCTGGCAATATATTGCCTAATAACGGATCCATTTTTAAAATTGGCCAGTGCTTCTTAAAAACATTTTGAATTTTTTTATATTGTAAATTAAAATCCAGAATCACCGCTACTTAATCAACCTTCTCCTTATCATCACTTTTTATTTTATTCCCAATAAGTATCTTTCTATCCATATTGGCCACCTCCAATTTACTCTTCTTAAGATCAGACACAGCGTAACCTTTGGATGCAAACCTTTCTTCTAAAATCATGGCCTGAGTATTATAATCTTTTTCATATGTGCAATTCCTTTTTAACCTATTGTCAACGGTATCCAATCGGTATTGGCTAGATTGGGCCAATATATAGATACCTTTTTACAACCATTGGTCCAGAATACGGTATCGTTTTTGAGAGATACCAAACATCTAATTCAGCTTCTGGAAGAGGAAAAGGGGAGCTCTAACATAATATTGGCTAGCGCTGATGTATCCTCGTTATATACGATTATCAATCATGAGGATGCACTGGAAGCTACGGGGTGGGGTCTGAGGGAATTAAGTAATTTGAATTGGACACAGAGGAAATTTATTATACAATGTTTGGATTTTAGTCTGAGTCATAACTATTTTTGGTATGACAAAGTTTTTTTATAGACAGATTAGGGGTGTAGCCATGGGAGCTCGGTTTGCCCCAAGTGTGGCAAACTTGTTCATGGCCCACTGGGAACAAGATTCGGTATATAAGGATAAACCTGCTGAACTGGCGTTGTATAAAAGGTACATAGATGATGTTTTCATCATATGGAAAGGGGATGAAAGCAAACTGATGGATTTTTTGAAACAATTAAATAATAACAATAAAAATATAAAGTTTGTATGGAAATGCAGTAACCAGTCCATCCAATTTTTAGATTTGGACATCCAAGTACAAGGGGAAATTATTAGTACCATAACGCATTTTAAGGATGTGGACCGGAATGGTTACATCCCGATAGAGAGCTGTCATTTTCCTTCGTGGTTACTGAATATTCCAAAGGGCCAGTTCATTAGGTTAAAAAGGAATTGCACATATGAAAAAGATTATAATACTCAGGCCATGATTTTAGAAGAAAGGTTTGCATCCAAAGGTTACGCTGTGTCTGATCTTAAGAAGAGTAAATTGGAGGTGGCCAATATGGATAGAAAGATACTTATTGGGAATAAAATAAAAAGTGATGATAAGGAGAAGGTTGATCAAGTAGCGGTGATTCTGGATTTTAATTTACAATATAAAAAAATTCAAAATGTTTTTAAGAAGCACTGGCCAATTTTAAAAATGGATCCGTTATTAGGCAATATATTGCCAGAACAACCCAAGTTTGTCTATAGGAGAGCCCCCACTTTAAGGAACAAAATTATGAAGAACGTATTGGATCCACCTAAGACGAATAGAGAAGGTACCCTGTTTAATGTCACCGTTTTTTTTCCTTGCAAAAAATGTAGTGTCTGCAAAGCCACAAAAGGGCAAAATCAAAAGAAGAAAGAGTTTGCGTCCAATAGCAATGGTAGGCCATTTGAGATTAAAGATTTCATTACGTGTAAAACCGAAGGGGTCATTTATGTTCTAGAATGTAACTGTGGTCTGCAGTATGTGGGACGCACTAAAAGGGCTTTGTGGGTGAGATTAAGAGAACATGTGACAAATATACTGAAGGGGAACCCAAAACATAATGTTTCTAAACATTTTGCGAGCCATCATGGTAATGATCCCTCGGGATTGAAATTCTGGGGGGTAGAGCGTTATAAAAAACATTGGAGAGGAAGCCACAAAGTGAGAACAATTAGTCAGGCGGAGTCCAAGTGGATTTATTTTATGCAAACGTTGTCACCTAGAGGTTTAAATATTGAATTTGACCTCAATTGTTTCATTAATGACTTTTAAATAATATTTGGTTAAAACCTAAGATGCGAGATGTTGCGATTTTAGAAATGTATGATTTCATCTATGTGTACATGTGGTATGGGTAGTATACAGGAGTTCTGTATTAGATTTTTATTATATTTTTTTATATATTTTTTAGATTTTTTTAGTAGATTTTTAATCATGGTTTTATTGGAATTGATTAAAATAAATTATTTAAGTAATATTTCTTCAAATTAATGTGTTTAAAATAAATATAATGTATTAAATTTAGCGTATGGAATGGGGGTTTCAAATAATTAGGAGTAGGGAAGTATTGGTAGTAGATATGGGTGTGTTGATACCTATATCGGTTTATTCCCTGAATAAATCCCTTTTTGGCTTATGATTGGTATTTGGTATATATTATATACCTATTTTAATAAATATTAAATATGGGGCAATAAAAGTTTTTAATGGGGGTTAATTGTATTATTAAAGCATATCGTTATACATGGGTCATCCTTGTAAATATAGATATACATGCCCTTCATTGATTGTTGGGAGTAGGGGAAGTAGCGGCGGATCGCGGACGTCCTGTGTAGAGGGCTCCATGAAAATGGAGTTAATATGCACGCCCCTTGTAGATTAGGAGAGCGGTTATAAGGAAGTGCGGCCATCCAATACGGTATTTTGAAGAAGCCACGTGACTGTGGCGCAACGCGTCGACGTATAGGGGTGACGTACTTCCGGTTCCGGGTTCGGACGCCATCTTTGGACACCTGTATACACCCATAGTACATGGGAACTGCTTCACCTTGCTGAAGGACATGTGAGTGTAATGTTCGATTCTACTGATGAAGTGTATTAAACGGTGTTGCACTATGGAGATGCGATTCTGTTTTTCATATGCGCCCTGTGCCTGTGTCCATTCTATGAGGGGTATTGGAGTGTAACTGACTGCCTGGAGGAGGATTTTGAGCGGTGAAGGCAGTGGAGGAGAATTATATCTGGCAGAGTCCGTTTTGTGAGGGGAGCTTTTGGAGTATTACTTACTGCCTGGAGGAGGATCATGGTCGGTGGAGGCAGTGGAGGAGAATAAATCTGGCAATTATATATATAAAAAAAGCTCTGTGACCCGCAAGGGTCGAATGTGGAAGGTGAGGGGGCATTTTGGCTATCATTGAGGGGAGTCACGTCAAGATTTCACGAAGAGCACTATTGCAGCATGGAGTGATATTATTTGAACACTTTTTATGTTTTTGCACAGTGTGGCATCACCATCCTATTTGTTTTTTATTTAAATTGGTCCGATTAATTGCATTTGAGTACCTTTTTTTTGCACAGTTTAAGTAATATTAATCACTACACCACTAGGGATGTAATATACAGCCAGGAGATAAGTTATCAACGAAGGTTTATTCCGGCCTAGGGGGGCAGTAGATCACAGCAATTCTAAGAGAAATAGGAGAAAATAGATGAATACAATGTGCCTCAAAAGAGGAGAGTGTCAGAGAGGGAGGTGGGCGAAATACCTGATAGATGCTCTGTGTGACTAGGAAGATTCCTACTCCACTTCCCTTCTGTCCACTGGGTCTGGGGCAGTGAGCCCAAAGAAGACCATCATGGGACAGGGCAGTAGGGGATGCAGTGTCAGATTTATGAAGTCAGGTTTCGGTAATGGTAAGTACGTTAAAGGAATTTGTGATAAATAGGTCATGGAGGGAGGTGAGTTTGTTATAGACAGAACAGGCATTCCAGAGTGTGAAGGAAAAGGGGAGGTGGGGTTTAGGAAGAAGATGAATGCAGACGAAGTTCCTTTTATATGAACGGACATGCCTCAGTGTCCTAGAGTTTTTATGAGCATGTGGATTTGGAATAAGTGGAGTTGGTCAGTACAGTATTAGGGTGAGGACAGAAAGGAAGGTGATATTTATAAGTTGTGGGGTGGAGAAGAGGGATGAAAGAGAGTTTAAGGAGAGAGGACTGATGCTACAGAGAGGAAGGCAAGCTGAATGGAGAGGCAAGGTAATCTGCAGCCTGTATGGTGCTTTTCAATGCAGTTTGCAATGTATGTAGAATTTGTGCACTTGCTGAAGTACATATCACTTGTAGAAAGAATCACCAAAAGAAATAACCCCAGCAACGTTCCCCCTAGCAAAGTGCCTTCCCTATGAAGGTGCTCTTGTTTTATACTATTAACCTCCTTAGCCGTGTTCCCGAGTGTAGCTTGGGGTAAAATTTCTATACCAAAAGCGGTAACCCCGAGCTACACTCGGGCTTACCATGCGGCGCTGCTCTGGGGGTCCCTGCAGCTTTTACCTTGTCCTTCGCTCCCACGATGTGTCCCCTGCAGCGTCCCCGTCCATCTCCTCCGGCCGATGCCGGCATCCGGCTTCTGTGTTCCGGTCCCTGTGATGTCGGGACGTACGGGCGCCGGAACCGGCGGGAAATTTGAATTTTTTAAAAAATGTCATTTTTGCTCATTGCTATTTCAATGCATTTCACATACATTTTGTCCCTACTGCTTTGTCCTGTGCCCTGCCCTGTGCCCTGCCTGCATTTTGAATGTTCTTTCTGCCTGGAAACTTAGAAAAGTCCATAGCGTCCAAAAAGCTTCCCTTTACGTCAAAAGCGGTTTTAGAACAGCGATAGTAAATCAGAACCACTTGCAGAATTGAGTGATAATGATTCGTGGGGAAATTCGTCATCAGACACTGAAAACAATTTTGCGACTTTGCTCAGCGATGTGCGAATTTGCCTCTGTATTTCAAATTTCAGTGTTTTTGGTTTGATTATATTATTGAATTAAATTTATTATTATTATATTATTATTTTTTATGATTATTAAATTATAATTTATGATTTTGTGTTTCAAATTTTATCATATCCGGAATGTTTAATAGACTCTTGTTCGGACAGATTTCAGTGAGTTATTCCTAAAAATTACAGCCTACAATAAAAAACTACATATTTCCATGCAAAAAAATGGTACCGCTTTCAGCACAAAAAATCGGAAAGAATCATACCGCCAAGGAGGTTAAGGGTGGATGGTTGTTAATTAATCATGAGCTGATATAAGGATGGTTGGCTATCAAAGGAAGCTTTTTACAGCTAGGCCATGTTTGGTATCTACATTGCTCAAAAAAATTAAAGGAACACTTTGAAAACACATCAGATCTCAATGAAAAAAAATATCATGCTGGATATCTGTACTGATATAAACTGGGTAATGTGTTAGGAACGTAAGGATGCCTCGTTTGATGGAAATGAAAATTATCAACCTACAGAGGACTGAATTCAGACACCCCGAAAATCAAAGTGAAAAAATGATGCCGCAGGCTAGTCCATTTTGCTAAAATTTAATTGCAGCAACTCAAAATGGTACTCGGTACTTTCTATATTCCCCACGTGATTGTATGCATGCCGGACAATGTCATGGCATGCTCCTAATGAGACAACGGATGGTGTCCTGGGATTTTTCCTCCCAGATCTGGACCAGGGCATCACTGAGCTCCTGGAAAGTCTGAGGTGCAAGCTGGCGTCGTAGGATAGACCGAAACATGATATCTATTGGACTTATGTCAGGTGAGCTTGGGAGCCATTCAGTGGTATCAATTCCTTCATCCTCCAGGAACTCCCTGCATACTCTTGCCACATGAGGCCAGGCATGGCCGTGCACCAGGAGGAACCCAGGACCCACTGCACCAGAGTAGGGTCTGACAATGGGTCCAAGGATTTCATGCCGATACCTAATGGCAGTCAGGGTGCCTTTGTCTAGCCTGTACAGGTCTGTGCGTCCCTCCATGGATATGCCTCTCTAGAGTCCGACCTAGACCATCACTGACATACCACCAAAATTGTCATGCTGAACAATGTTACAGGCAGCATAAAGTTCTCCACAGCTTCTCCAGACCCTTTCACATCTGTCATGTGTGCTCAGGGTGAACCTGCTCTTATCAGGTCGTCAATGTCGGACCTGCCAATTCTAGTGTTTAATGGCAAATGCCAATTGAGCTCTATGGTGCCAGGTAGTGAGCACAGGGCCCACTAGAGGAGGTCGGGCCCTCAGGTTACCCTCATAAAGTCTGTTTCTGATTGTTTGAACAGAGACATTCACACCAGTGGCCTGCTGGAGGTCATTCTGTAGGGCTCTGGCAGTGCTCATCCTGTTCCTCCTTGAAAGGAGCAGATAATGGTCCTGCTGATGTGTTAAAGACCTTGTACGGCCCTGTCCAGCTCTCCTAGAGTAACTGCCTGTCTCCTGGAATCTCCTCTATGCTCTTAACATTGTGCTGGGAGACACAGCAAACTTTCCGGCAATGGCACGTATTGGTGTGCAATCCTGGAGGATTTGGACTGCCTGTGCACTCTTGTAGGGTCCGGGTATCGCCTCATGCTACCACTATTGACACTGACCCTAGCCAAATTCAAAACTAGTGAAAAACAGTCCACCTGTTAAACCATTCCTGCTTTGGGGGTCATCTCATTGATGCCCATCTAGTGCACCTGTTGTTAATTTCATTAACACCAACATAGCTGAAACTGATTAACAACCCCTCTGCTACTTAACGGGCCAGATCAATATCCCAGGAGTTTCATTGACTTGATGCTCTATTCTGGTTAAAAAGTGTTCCTTTAATCTTAATGAGCAGTGTGTTTACTCAATACAACCTTATCTTTTACTAAAAATGTTGTGTTGTGTTGGAGTTTGCATGTTTCCCCTGTGCCTGCGTGGGTATCTTCCGGGTACTCCGGTTTCCTCAACCTACTCCAGAGACATGTTGGTAGGTTAATTGAATCATGTATAAATTGGCCCTAGTATGTATGAATGTGAGTTAGGAACCTTAGGCTGTACTCTCCTTTAGGGTCTGATGTACAATATATATGTAAAGCACTGTGTAAATGGACAGCACTATATAAGTACCTGTAATAAATAATTATATATATATATTTTTTTTTAATTCTGAGTTTTGGTAAACATTTGTGCAAAAATAGTGACAAAACATTGCAATCATCAGAAAATATATAGAATTCTAAGTAACTTTATGGCCAAAAAGGAAGATTTTTACATGAGTGCAAAAAATATAAAAACCCTCCTAACACACGGCACAGAGACTGAAGCAGGTAGGTTGTGACAATGCTTTTATTGTAGTGGAAACAAGTCTCCGTCCATAGAACAGATATGAGCCACATCTGACAAATCGTATACCTCACACTGACAACCTCAACGCTCTACCAGTCCACACTCGGACTGTACCACAACACTGTCACATCCTCCCCTTATCTCGCTGTAAAGTGGACCAGTCCGTCACCCGGAAGAACTCCGCTCCTCAGACTCTCCTCCCTTTCCGGTAGCAGCTGGCGGCGACCATGGTGAGTGAGATGACTTGCTCCGGTGTAATCCGGTGTCATCCTTGTCGGTGAGAGGCTCGGCGGCCGCTTATACGGTGCCGGGAGAGGGGGGGCGGTGTCGGGACTGAGGTGTAGGCCGTATTGCGGGTTTCTAGCTAAGTGATAGGGGTCGTTGTGGCTCTTATTCCCTGCTGGAGTCAGGAAGGCCTTGTGCGGGTTCCAGGTGTTTAGTAGCAGAGAGCGACGTGTTGTCTGTGATAGGCGGCCTCTGTGTGTGTGTGGCTGGATGCGGCCTGCAGTGAGCAGTGCGCTCTGTATCCTTGGAGAAGCCATGTCCCGGTCCTGGAATGTCATGTATGTCCCGGGGTCCTCCTGTCACCTATGACCAGGCCCAGCAATACACCGTGCAGGGAGACCAGTGTCCCCATACAAACAGTTGTATGTAATTATCTCTCTTCTGTAAAGAATGGGGAAGTGGTTACCCCCGTCAGACTGTAATTTAACTGCTTCCCGATCGCCCTATAGCAGAAATAGTGCCACAGGGTGGCACGGGTGCGCAAACTCGCACGCATGTATAAATGTGATTTTGCATTTCTGGGTAGGTAGTGCACACCCTGCCTGCGCCGCCATAAGTGGCTGCGCCTGTCAGTCACTGGGTCCTGGCCCATAATTGCTCGCTGGCGCCCAGTGATATTCGATGATCTTCAGTGGAGAGGCAAACTGTCTTGTTTACTAACAGTTTTCCCTGCCTGCTTTGGCCATCCAAAGCAGTGTGCTTACAGTGAAGCACAGACACCACTCACTACTAAAACACTCATTGCACACAGTTAACCCTTTGCGCACCCCTCATGTTAACCCCTTCCTGTCCAGTGCCATTAGTGCAGTGTCAGTGGTTTTTTTTTTTTATTTTTTTTTTATGTAGCACTGATCACTGTATTGGTGTCACTGGGGTTGTCAGTGACACCGTCACTTACCCCTCTACCCCCAACCCCCCCCCCCCCCCCCCGGTGTCAGAATGTCTGCCGCAGTCCCACTATAAGTCACTGATTGCCGCCATTGCTATTAAAAAAAAAAAAAAAATTCCTTGTATATATACCACCATTTATAAACGCTACAACTTTCACATAAACCAATTTACACGTATTGGGATTTTGTTTAGCAAAGACGTAGCAGAATACATTTTGGCCTGAATTTGACAAAATTTGATTTTTTTTTTTTTACTGGACATGTTTAATAGCAAAAAGTTAAAAATATTTTCTCAAAATTGTTGGTCTTTTTTATAGCGCAAAAAATACAGCACAGGTGATCAAATACCACCAAAAGAAAGCTCAATTCATGGGGTAAAAAAAAGATGTAAATTTAATTTGGGTGCAGTGTTGGATGACTGCGCAGTTGTCAGTTAAACGCAGTGCCTTAATGCAAAAAATTGCCTGGTCAGGAATGGGGTTAAATACTCTGGAGGTTGGTGGTTTTTGCAATTTTTTTTTTTTAACCATTTGCCAACCGGGCACTTTTACCCCCTTCCTGCCCAGGCCAATTTTCAGCTTTCAGTGTTGTCCCACTTTGACAATTGCACAGTCATGCAACCCTGCACCTTAACAATTTTTATCATTTTTTTGAGACCTAGAGCTTTCTTTTGGTGGTATTTAACCACTTGACAGTTGTCAGTTGGGCTATAGCCGAATGACGGCTACAGCGTGGTTGTCCAATTCTGGGAGGGTGTCATATGACGTACTCCCAGAACGTGCACACCCCCAGCGGCGTGCAGCTGGCAATCTCCATGATCGCTGTGTCCTATGAACACAGTTGATTACGTGATGTGGTAAAAGGCCAATCACAGTGGCCTTTTACCACGTGATCAGCTGTGTCCAATGGCACAGCAGATAACCGGGTAAATGCAGTTTCCGGTTGTTGGCTGCACTTTCCTCACGCTGTCTCAACGTGAGGAAAGTACTGCCAATAACCGGCAATTGTCAGAAAACAGATAAAATTTTATGCTTTTTTTTTTTTTTTTGTCTATAGCGCAAAATATAAAACACCCAGTGCTGATTAAATACCATGGAAAGAAAGTTCTATTTGTGTGGAGAAAAAAAATAACAATTTCATATATGGGTACAATGTTGCATGACCACGCAATTATTGAAAGTGCAACATTGCTGAAAATTGGCTTGGGCAGGAAGGGGGTATATGTGCCCAGTAGGCAAGTGGTTAATCACTGGGTTTTTTATTTTTTGCTAAGCAAACTAAAAAGAAACTGCAAATTTTTAAGAAAAGTTTTTTTGTTCTAAAATTTTGCAAATAAGTAATTTTTCTCCTTCACTGATGGGCATTGACAGGCATCACTGAAAGGCAGCACTCATATATGGCACTGAAAGGCAGCTCCAGTAGGCACTGATATGTGGCATTGATGGGCACTGACAGGCAGCACTGATGGGGCTGCACTGCTTATCAGTGTAGATGTTCCTCTGAGAAGTGCTGCTTTCCGGCTCTCCTTACGGTGCTGTAAGGATGAGGAAAGGAGAGCCGATAACTAGCATTTCCTATGTACATGTCATCAGCTGTGATTGGACACAGCTGATCACATGATAGAGCCTGTGTCATCGGCTCTTTACTGTGATCGATGATGACACAGCGGACCGCCGCGCGGTGCGCCACCTGCGGAACACGTGCAGCTAGAGTGGGAGGACTTCATATACATCCTCCCAGAACGAGAGAGGAGAGCCACCGTCCGCCTGTCATTTCCTTGTATGGCGGGTGGGAGGCGGTTAATTACTTTTATTGTAAATAAAAAATATATATATATTTTTATATCCATCCCCCATGCTTGCGCGCAAAAGCAAACAAGTATGCAAACAGCGATTGTCCCACACATGTGAGGTATCACCATAAACAGCAGATCATGGCCAGTAATTCTAGCACACGACCTCCTCTGTAAATCTGAAATGGTAACCTGTAAGGGCTTTTAAAGTGTCGCTTATGAATAGTAAAATGTACATTTGTTGTCGTTGCATGGGCGTGCGCAATTTTAAAGTGTGACCTGTTTGGAATCTATTTACTCAATGTCCTTTATATCTTACAAAAAGAAACTATATATATATAAAATACAGTATTTATATGGTGCCAACAGTTCGCTCAGCGCTGTACATTACAATGGGAGACAATACATGAGGCAGTACAATAACCATACAAAGTGATACATGAGGGGTTCGAGGGCCCTGCTCCTTGGAGCTTACAATCTAGGAGGGAGGTGATAGTGGTACGGGAAGAAAAGCTGTGGGGGATGGAGTGGTAGGAAGAGTGGAGGAGATCGGCAATTAGCAGAGGGTGGGGTAGGCGTCCCTGAAGAGGTGGGTTTTCAGGGTGCGCCTGAAGGAGAGGAGAGTAGGTGATAGTCTGATGGATTGGGGTAGGGAGTTCCAGAGGATGGGTGATGCCCTGGAGAAGTCCTGGAGCCGGGCATGGGAAGAGGAGACCAGGGAACTAGAGAGGAGGTGGTCTTGTGAGGAGCGGAGAGTGCGTTTTGGGTGGTATTTGGATATTAGGTCGGTGATGTAGTTTGGGGCAGAGTTATGGACAGCTTTGTACGTCAGTGTTAGCATTTTGAATTTGATCCGTTGGGCAATCGGAAGCCAGTGGAGGGATTGGCAGAGGGGGGTGGCGGAAATGTAGCGGTTGGTAAGGTGGATGAGTCTGGCCGCTGTATTCAGGATCGACTGAAGCGGGGATAGCCTGTGGTGAGGCAGGCCAGTGAGGAGGGAGTTGCAGTAATCGAATTGTGTTATGGTGAGGGAGTGGATGAGTTACTTAGTAGTTTCTGGGGTTAGGAATGGGCGTATTTTGGAGATGTTGCGGAGGTGGAGTCTGAATGAGTTTGTTAGCGATTGGACTTGGGGCTGGAAGGATAGATTGGAGTCCTAGAATGACACCAAGTACTCTGGCTTGCAGGGTGGGCCCAATGGTGGCATTGTTGGACGTGATGGAGAAGTCAGTGGGGGGGGGGGGGGGGGGAACTAGGAGCTCGGTTTTGGAGAGGTTCAGTTTAAGGAAGTAGAGCGACATCCAATCTGACATGTCGTTCAGTAGGCTAGTGATTCGGGCGGAGACTGAATGGGTGAGGTGAGGGGTCGAGAGATAGATTTGTGTGTCGTCGGCATAGAGTTGGTAGTTGAAGCCATGAGAGTGTATCAGTTGGCCAAGGGAGGAGGTGTAGACGGAGAAGGGGCCTGAGGACAGAGCCTTGAAGGACACCAACAGAGAGGGGGAGTGAGGGCGAGGTGGTAGCGTTATAGGTACCGCTGAAGGAGCGTTGTGATAGGTAGGACAAGAGCCAGGAGAGCGGAGTCTCTGAGGCCAAGGGAGTGTAGTTTTTTGAGGAGGAGGGGGTGGTCGAGTGTGTCAAAAGCCGCGGAGAGGTCGAGGAGTAGGAGCACTGAATAGTGGCCATTAGCTTTGGAGGTTAGCAGATTGTTGGTGAGTTTGAGTAAGGCAGTTTCGGTGGAATGTAGGGGACGGAAGCCAGACTGTAGGGGGTCGAGGAGGTTGTTGTTGTTGAGGTGGGAGCTTAGGCAATTATAGACTAAGCGCTCAAGGAGTTTGGATGTAAATGGCAGCAGGGAGATGGGTCTAAGGTTGTTCGGGTCGGTGGAGTCCAGGGAGGGCTTTTTAAGTATGGGAGTGATGTGTACGTGCTTCAGAGGGGAGAGGAATGCGCCAGAAGAGAGGGAGAGATTAAAGATGTGGGTGAGGGAGCGTAGGATGGAGGAGGAGAAGGGAGATCGTAGGAGTTGTGAGGGGGCAGGTGGTGAGGCGGGCTTCAGAGAAGACCTTAGTGACCTCCTCAGTGGTAGTAAGGGCAAAGGAGTGGAGTGTTGAGGGGGCTTCAGTGTGAGGGATGTTAGGTGGTTTGGAGGTCTGGACAGTGGTGAGGCCAAGGGAGAGGGGTGTTGAGGGGGTTACCGTGTGAGAGGTGATAGGTGGGGTGGAAGTCTGAGCAGCTGCGATGTCCCTGCGAATTGTGTCAATCTTGTATTTTGAAGTGATTGGCAATCTCGTTGGGCGGTGAGTGAGGTACTAGGTGGAGGTGGGGGCGGAGAGGGTAGAGAGCTGAAGGTAGAGAAGAGCCGACGAGGATTGGAGGAGAGGGTATTGATGAGGGTCAGAAAGTAGGCTTGTTTGGCAGCGTGGAGGGAGGAGGTGTGGAAGGCAGATCTATATCGGGTGAATGCTAGTTGGGATCTGGTTTTGCGCCATAGTCGCTCCAGCGCACGACTGCATCGTTTGAGAGTTTTGGTGTGATCAATCTGCCAGGGCTGAAGCGGTCGGGGTCTGATGCTTCGTGTGGTTAAAGGCGCTAGCGAGTCTAGAGCGGTTGAGGAGTTTATAGGCAGTCGGGGCAGGACAGGGGAAGGATGCTGTCGTAAAGTTGATCAGCTGCAGAGTGGAAGGGGGCAGGGTTCAGGTTGCGGAGGTTTCGGCTGGTAATAGTTTGACATTTGGAGGGGTAGGTGTGTGAGGATGAGGAGACAGAGAAGGTAATGAGGTTGTGGTCAGAGAGAGGGAAGGGGGTGTTTGTGAGGTTGTGGGGAGTGCAGAGATGGGAGAAGACAAGGTCCAGGATGTTCCCGTCGGAGTGGGTGGTGGATTGTATGCACTGTGTGAGTGCAAAAGAGGAGGTTAAGTGGAGGAGTTGGGATATAGCCGGGTTATTGATGTTGAAGTCTCCAAGGATGATAGTGGGTAGCTCGGAAGAGAGAAAAGGGTAGCCAGGCGGAGAAGTCATCAGGAAGCCGGATACGGGTCCAGGAGGCCGGTAGATTACAGCAATCCTCAGGAGGATTGGAGAGAATAGTCAGACGCAGTGGACCTCAAAGGAGCAGAAGGATGGAGAGGGGGGGTTTGGGAGGACTCGGAAGGTGCTCAGCGGTGACAGGAGCAAACCAACCCCACCACCTTTTCGACTGTTGGGTCTGGGTGAGTGGGTCCAGATGAGACCTCCATAGGAGAGTGCTGCAGGGGAGATAGTCAGTGGCTTGGATCCAGGTTTCCGTGATCGCTAGGAGGTTGAGGGAGCGGGAAACAAAGAGGTCATGGATGGCGGAGAGCTTGTTGCAAGCTGATTGGGCATTCAGGAGTGCACACGAAAACGGGGGGGTGGTTTTGGGGAGCAGAGGGACAGGTACTAGGTTGTGGGGGTTGCGGCAGGATGTGGGAGGGTGCCTTGTGGATGAGCGAGGTGGTGGAGGGCCAGGGTTCGGGGAGATGTCCTTTGCGGTTAGGAGAAGGGTGAGAAAGGTGGCATGGGAGCGGGATGTGCAAGAGCGTGTAAGTCTACCAGTGGAGGTGTTCGGGTCAGCGGGAGAGTGGAGTATTAGGAGGAGGTGGTGAGTGCCGTAGAGGGGAAAAGGAAGCAGTGAGGGTGCAATGTACAGTTGTTTGGGAGGAGCAGAGGGATAGAGAGAAGAGATTTTGGGAACGGAGGATAGGAGTATGAGGAGGCATTTTAGGGAGGTAAACGGAGCGGCGGACAGGTGTGGTGGGAAGCTTGGTTGCAGATAGTCTAGCGTGCAGTGGCGTATCTCGTCGCTGTGTCTTTTGGTAGCTAGAGTTCTCGTGCCTAGGAACAGGATGGGTAGAGTTAAGGTCGATAGGTTGTAGCCAAGGGTAGTCAAGCTGCGAGTTCCAGTTTGTGAAAGTCTCGGTTTGAGGGATGAGGTTTGGTTTGCGGAGATGAAGGGTGGTCGTCAGCAGCGGAGGTGTGGAGATGGGGTGTAGAGAAGGTTGTGAGAGGTGGGCATCAGATGTGGGTGATGGGCCTAGTAGGACTGGGGGATCGCAGAACCAGCTGTCGGGTCTTCTCCCGCACCGTATTCCTGGGGTTCATCAGATGGGTTTCAGGTCCAGGCAGGGTTTCGCTGTGGTGGGTGATGGTAGGCTTCACCAGGTCGAGGTCATCTGTTGAGCTCAGTGGTCCGGGCAGGGTTGTGTCGTGGGAGGCGATGGTGGGCCTCACCAGGCCGAGATCATCTGCTGGGCTCAATGGTGTGGGAAGCGCTAGCTTCAGGTCACTGGATGGGGGTGTGCGGGTGGAGCTCCTTTAGGCCAGGAGCAGGCTTCCTTCGGGTGGCGGGGGGTGTCGTGGTAGGCCGCAGTAGGCTCTGCCAGGCCAGGTGCTTTGGTGCTGAGGTAGGCCTTGGCTTAGGTGGTGCGGGTCCCTTGTTGCTTCACGGCAGGGTCGGGGGGACTGCTGGTGCCCTCACCCTGCCCTCAAGCTACCCAGGTGGTTGGGTTGTGAGGTGGGGGCTGAGCGGTGCGGCCTGGGTGCGATGTGCGGCCTGGATGCGGGGCTGCAGCGGGCGGTGGGAGGCAGCAGGGTTGAGGGCTGGTGGGCTTATGTGGTTGCTCCTGTATTCATGAGTCCCTGGTGGCTAGTGGTTTGACAGCGGCTGGGCCCTGCGGGACGGGCGCCGCTATAGTGGAGGCAGGGGTGGAGCGGTGGGGAGGCTCGGCCGGCCGCTCCTCCAGCGTGCCCAACGTACCTGGGCGGTGGCGGGTCGCAGCTCAGTGCGGCTTGAGGAGGGGCGCCAAGGTGGAGATGGATTGGCGCTGCGAAGGGGACCACGTGGGGATGGACGGATGCCAGGAAGGATGGCGGGATCGTCTGCCGCTGAGGAGGGCGTGGCACTGTCCGTAGGTCTCCCTCTCTCTTCCAGGTGGGTGGTAGTGGCCGGGATGGCGGGCGGGAGCGCGGAGGCGACCGGAGCTGAGAATCATGCAGCTGCTCCGGTCACCATCTTGAATGAAAAACATATATACACACACACTTTTTATTTTTCTTTTTTTTTCTAATTGCTGTCACAAGGAATGTAAACATCCCTTGTGGCAGGTATTTATTATGGAGGGATCTGGGGTCCCTGAGGCTGCACTTGAAAGCATTCAAAACACCAAGATTGGTGTTTTTGACTGCATTAAGATTTTAAAAATGCCACCAAAAGTTTGAGTAAACCAGAAGTGCTGTCAGGACTATAAGAGAGCCAATCAAAGCCAATTCTGGCTTTGTTCAGTACTCTGGCCAGCCGGCAGACGTGCCTGCTGGTCGGTGGGACGGGAGAGCTGCGGAAGGGGGTTGTCTGCTCCCGCTGCTTGTACAAGCAGTCGAGCAGCTAGTTAGCTGCTCCAATTGCTTGTTCAAGAGAGCTGGCCGTCGGCTTTATATATAAAAAAAAAAAAGGTACCGGAGTGATGCATCACTCCAATATAACCACTGAAAGTTCAGCAACATACGAGTACACCGTTGGTCCAGAAGTGGTTAAAGTGGAACTTTAGTCAGAAAATTAAGTCATGCCAGATCACTTCAGTCTGGCTTCTTTTGCTGGTATTAAAAATAAATGCGTCTGCTTTTTAAAATCTAGTAATACACTGGCTCACCCTGCTCTGCACATGCTCAGTTGCTCTTTATTTTTAGGCATGGCTGAATTTAATGTTTTGCTGTGCTCCAATACAGTTCGGTGCAGAAAAAATGCAGCATGTTCTACTCCTTTTTTTTTTTTTTTTGTTTTCTGGAACAAACTGCACTGGTGTGAATTATGCCATTGGAAACCATGTAACATACTATCGTGGACAGCATGTGATGTGAACTAGCCCTTACAGCAGAAATAAGCTCTCCTTTACAACTCAGAAAGCTGCTTTTGTTTGATCTGTAACTGCCATGAATGCTACACATGTGATCAGTTATGACACCAGCCATTTGATGTTTTGACAGTTTGGTTGAGGACACACGCAAATGTGACAGCATTCCAGGAATGGAACTTTTTTTTTAAACCATTGAGACTCCAGTCACACTTGTATAACTACAAAGTTGCACAAATTTAGAGTGCATCTTTGGGTTTGACTTGGATGTGTCTTGTGTCTCTGCAAAGTCAGATCCACTATTGTATGTAAAACATTCAGTTGCGACTTCATGCAACTTTTGAAGGTTACATTGATGTCTATGCCCCTCAAGTTGCACGAAAGTCAGACCAAAGTGGTGCATGAACTACTTTTAGAGTCGTTGCAGCTTTAAGTTGCACATATATGAATGGTTATCATTGGGAAACATGGGGTATGTCTTGACATGCGACTTTTGATGTCCGAAATTGCATGACGATTCGTACAAGTGTGTATGGGGTCTAAGTCGATGGGTTTAGTTCTGCTTTATAATTTATGCCTTTAAAAGTAGTATGATATCCAGCATTGTAAATGGCTTACACACTATTCTCTATAGCTCATCACTTTAGGGCTGGAGCATAGCAACCTTACCCTATTTAGAGCCATAAACATGCCTTTAGCCTCATTCAGATGGGTGCTGTGGCCTATACAGCTTGAATGGGCTGTCTAGAGCTAGAGCTGCTCATGGCCAGCCTATATTACTTTCTAGTGACAACAGACACACCTAGTAATCTGGCAGGCAAACGGGGATGGGTGCACAGTCCTGAATGCACCGGCCCTAGCTGCATGAATGTCCTGTTTATGCTGTATGTTCGTCTGTGAATGAAGACTCAGCTGAAAACTTCTATTCATGCAAGTCCTTGTCAGTGTTTTAAAAAATTATTTGCACATCAGTATTAGTTAATGCTGTACGTCCACACTGCTATGGATGCAAGTACTGTAGGTCTCATAGACCCCCAGCCCCGCATTTGTGTGTCCATACCCTCTTGCTGGCCAATCAAATGAAGCGCAAGGCTGTCTGCTTTGCGGTTGTCCAAGGGGGAAGCGGGTCAGAGACATGACTGAGGTTTGAGACTTGCTGTGCTTACATCTATAGTGACTGGTAAGTACAGCAGTACCTTGTCATTGTAAACTAGTTTTCAACGTGCTGGAGAGAATTATGGAGGTTTGAAAGTGAGGCTAAGGAATATTTCTTTAAAATAGAATTCCAGGTTTACTTTTGCTTTAAATAGTTAATTTGGTCAAAGGTGGTCCAAACCATTATTTCCATGTCAGAATGGTCTGGCCATTGGGACTGCTGTATTGGACTATAGTAGCATTTAGCTACATGCACTACCTGAAGCTGTGTTTAACAGCAATTCAAGCAACCTCTCCTCTGCTGTTGGATATAAAGAGAGTTGGCCATAGCACATCTCTGCTATTCAGAAGACTTGTATTTCTTAATGATTACTTGACATCCTCTGATTTGATGAGATGAAGATCCTGATGTTCTCACCCCTCTGATCTTGCCTGAAATCATGTTAGCTTCTAGTGCTGTCTACCTTTGCTGCATTCTTACCAGAGTCCCCAGCTATATCCAAGAACTACAGAACCGCATTCTGTTAATGGAGAGGTTGAGCTGTTTTGTAGTCCTTTCCTGGGCTGTTAAACCTGCCTTTCCGTATATACAGTAAAGTGAGCATCTCACACTAGGGCGGAAAGAGTTGCCAGTATGGTCACCAGGTGAAAACAAAGGTGGAGGAGCCTGAAAGAAGAATAATGCATCTAAGAACTGTTAAAGAGTAATATATTCAATTTGTTCTTCGTTTAAAGTTTTATTTAACTCCTTTTCCTTGTTATAGTACCTTAGCAGTGACATGCTGTCTTCCTGAAGATATCAGGAGTCCATTAGTCCCTGATGCCTTGTCTGCCTAAACCCAAAGCAAGTCTGGGACGGAATGCTCTCAACCTTCTTCTTTCCCATTCACTGCTCCAAAGTTTGAGCTGTGGATCCAGAACCACTCAGCTCTGGTAACCCCTGCCTTGTGTACAGCCCTTTCTTGTCATAGTTTTGCTTGTAATGGTATTAGAGATGCACCGCAATTTCGGTGGCCGAAACAATTTGTCCGAAAACACCCTTATCGCCTGTTGGCCGATATAACAATAAGCACTGATACAGGTGCCAAAAATAATATGCTAATATTTGCACTAGACCTCCTGTAACTTTGCACGGGTAACCTGTAGAAATTTTGGAAGCGTCGTCCGTGGAGATTTTTAAGTACCGCAGTTTTGACGCCATTCCACGAGCGTGCACAATTTTTTAAAGCTTGACATGTTTGGTATCTATTTACTCGGCGTAACATCTTTCATATTTTACAAAAAATTGGGGTATATGTTGTGTTTTTTTTTTGTTTTTTTTTATCATTAAAGTGTATTTTTTTTTTTCCAAAAACATTGCATTTGAAAAATTATATAAATTTTTAAAAAATGTCCGTTTCGGTTTTCGGCCAAGTACATTCTGAATTTTTGGTTTCGGCACCAGAATTTTAATTTCAGTGCACCAGTAAATTGTATGGCTAGTTTGCCATTGAGAGCCTCTTTTGGATTTTTGGTGCGAAGCTGTGAAGTTGATCTTGCAAGTTCAGTGGTCTGAGCCACGAATCTACAGATTCTAATTTGTGATCCTACTCAAAATCTTAAAGTTGGAGGATTAGCTTGATAGCTGAGCTATTGGCATTTTCAGAATCTTGGTAATAGCAGCCCACTACTTGCACCACCGATTTTCTTTTAAAAATGTGAAATGTACAGTAAAAGCAATAGTGGTGTTGTAGGTATCAGCAGGGTGCAGTAACACACAGTAATACTTGTATGTTTGCTTTAGGTTTAGCACCGCTGCATTGAAAGCAGGTTTAGTTGGGGAGTTTGTGAGATATATCTACAAATGATTGTGATTCTATTCTAGGAAATGCAAACCTCTACGAAGTTGTTTTCATATAAAGCTTGGAAACTGTAAGCACTTCAGTTTAAAATTGGAACCTTTATAGGGCTAACTAGTAAAATTGTTTTGTTTTTAATAGGCTAAAATTAAGGCCCGAGACCTGCGCGGTAAGAAGAAGGAAGAGCTGTTAAAGCAGTTGGATGACCTCAAGGTTGAATTGTCACAACTAAGAGTTGCTAAGGTGACAGGAGGAGCTGCCTCTAAGCTGTCCAAAATGTGAGTATATTTTACTTCTTTATATAATGCAGACCCTTTCCTTTCCACTTGAGCTGGGATTGTTGCTACTTTATATAGTGCAGACCCTTTATTTTCCACTGCACCTGAGATTGTTGAATCATTCACATCAGTTCTTAGTTGAGAACTTGATTAAGAACATCTGAGCTAGCCCAAATAAGTGGCATGTGTGCTTCCTCAGGATGTGGAAAATATACAGTGATGCTCAAGTTTGCATCCCCTGGCACAAATCTTGAAATTTTGCCATTGATATTGAAAATGACTGTTCATGCCAAAAACTTTTATTTAAAGGATAAGTTCACCTTTTGGACAAAAATAATAAATGCATTTTTTTTGCAGGTAAACAAAATGTCCATTTATTATTTTTCTCCAAAGGAGCCTGTAAAGCATTGAACCAACGATCAGTAGATCGCTGATGCCATGCGGGTCTCCTGCAGACCTGTCAGAATATCTGCTTGCTGTATGGGATGTGCGAGCAAGCAGATACTTTTGACAGGAAGCTTCAATGAACTACCATGTGGCTTGCTCTGGGGGCATTCAGCAGGGAGGGAGCCAGGAGCACCAGCGGGGCACCCGAGATGAGTAGGATATCAGGGCTGCGTTAGGGGAGCAGAGATATACTTGCCTAATCAGACGTTCTTGTGAGCGCAAGACCAGTGTCTGAACTATTTGTAATCCTTATGCTGCCTTTTCTTTAACTTTTTTTTTTTTTTTCTTCCACATTTCTTCTGCTACTTTCTGATTCCTGGCCTAGACAAATGTCATACATCCTATGAGTCTTCATGAGAGTAGGGGTTTTATCAGCTAAGCACATCCTCCCACCTGTATGCCTGAGCTAAGGATGGATGGGTTCCAGGAAGTAAATTCTACATGAATTGTCTGCCCTTAATCCAGATGCCCACAGCCAGAAATGCTAGGGGGGGTGTTTTTGAGAGCGATTTCTCAGCAAAGTAAAGCCTGGAGACATGGATGAGGAGAATTTGCTTTGAATGTTCAAAATTAATCCAATTTTTCTTTGGGGGGGGGGTCTGATGCAATGTAGTTCTGCTTTAAAGATTCACTTCTTCACAATACCAATAGCGAAAAATGGTGAATGGGTGCTTGATCTAAACTGATTTCCATGTTTGCTTGGAATGCAAGTGTGTAAATACTTTGTGTACATAGTCTGGACACAGGCTCACTTCAAGCGCTACTTCTTACAGTACTTAAGATTTTGCTTACTGTCACATCTCTCGCTCATCCTCTAAATTGTGGGAAAATGTTACCCATTTTATTGTAGCCGTGTTATCTCAGCAGGTGTTAACAATGCGACAGCATGCTTGTAGTTGCTAATCTACTCTCCCTCTAGGGTCTGTTTCTATATATAAAGGTTAAGTTGACTTTTACAGAAAAAATAATAAATGCACATATTTTAGCAGAAAAAATGTGCATTTATTTTTTGTATTGGAGCCTGCAAAGTATTGCAAGGTCAAGCTCCTGTACATTCCCTCTTCAGGTTTCTACCTCTCTAAGTGTTTGAAAGTAGAGAGCGTGAATGGACTATAAGGTGCAGCGATCAGCATGCTTGCAGTCCACTGAGAATTATAAGCAGACTGCCGCGGTGGTAGAGGGAACTTTTATTCATTTGCAGGTGAACGCCAATTTAAATAGCAGCTGTGGGGGGAGAAACGATGGTTCCCAAAACACCTTTTACAGGTTTAGAAATAACCATGAACTATAACCCTAGAATTGTTGCTCTCACTCCTGACATTCACAATGATACCTCACTTGGTGTGGAGCAATTGATGTTTGTATACATGTGCTCACCCTATGCTGTGCTTTTTTTATATGGGGTGGGTTTTTTTTTTTTGGGGGGGGGGGGGTTTGTTTTACAACTTTCTATACTTTAGACATTTTTTTTTCACTTTATTGCTAACAAGTCTCCAATGTGATCGCATGGGCAGGTAATAGGTCCTCTTTATGGAGCCATTGGGGATCTGTTAAACCCCCCAATGTCTCACCTGCCCTCCAGTGCAACTATTGAAACACAAATCATGTTTGAATAGCTGCATCCTTGGCTACACTAGCCAAGGAGTGACAGCTGTGACCTCAGAAATAATGTAATAAACTTCACTTCCAGGGTCATTTAGTCTCAGGAGAGATCAGAGAAGAAACTGTGCCAGCTGTTCACTTGATATCACTTGTCTGTCATGAAGAAACATACCTTGGTAGACAAGTGGTTAAAGCGACCCTTTCCATTGTCCAATATTTTGCATGCTGCTCCAGGTGTGATCCACACTTTGCATCTTAGGACCTGGCATCATCTCCACCTAAGCAATCAATTGTACTAGTAACAGGAATGCTGTGCACCTAAAATGCAAGATCTTGCTTTCCTAAAATAGTCAGCAGAAAAGCGTTCTATTCGGACTTGTTTTGTGCTAGGCACAACACTTTCTCATACTTTGTATTAATCTAGCATGCCTTGTGTTCATTGAAGAAGAAGAAAAAACCAGGAAGTTCTGTCAATGGTGGCAATGCAAAGCACACCCTGTGGTTACAATACAGAAGGGAAGCCGTTTGGTACAGAGCCTGAAAGATCGTTGCTCTCACTGTAGAGATGTGCATACTTAAAGTGGAACTACACTGCATCTGAGCACCTTAAATGCAATTTATTTTGTTTTTAACATTCAAAGCAAATGCACTTCATCTGTGTCTCCATTCTATATTTTGCTGGGAAATCACTTTGAAATAGCACTCCCTTAGCATATTTGGCTGTGGCCATCTTGAGCAAGGGCAGATGATTCATGTAGCATTTACTAACTGGAATCCATCTGTCCTTAGCTCAGGTATGCAGAATGACGTGCTTAGTTTAGAAAACCCCTCCTCCCATCCTGAAGACTCCTGGGATGTATGACATCATTTGCCTGGGCCTCAAAACTACGAAGTAACTGAAGAAATATATAATAAAAAAAAAAAAAAGTTTAAAACAAGTAAATATTTTCCTATCTATTTACTAATGCTAGCAGCATAAGGATTTAAAAATATTCAATGTTGAATGAGTGAAGTTCCGCTTTAAATTGGGCCAGGATAACTATGTAATAAAACATATTTGGACTTCAGTTTTAAATGAGATTGGTGCTTCATGCAGGGCTGAAATCTGGTGAAATCTTGGTACAAAAAATAAAATAATTATTTACTAGGCAAATTCTACCTTAATGGTCTGTTATAGGCACCCAACAGGATTAGAGATTTTTCTACATTAATATTCTTAACCATTATGTACTTTCTTTCAGTCGTGTTGTTCGCAAGTCCATCGCCAGAGTTCTGACTGTGATCAACCAGACACAAAAAGAAAACTTGAGGAAATTTTACAAAGTGAGTGAGATTTTTCTTTTTTCTATAGACCATCACTGTCCAGTTGGGCATGTCTTATACTGTTACCCTTGTCAGCATAGGGCTGCTTGTATAGAATTTTACATAGCTGGTAAAAGAAGTAACTGCTTACTTTTCATGCAGCCAGTTTGTTGAAACCCCACTTTGCTGCTTTCCAGTCCCTTCAGGTATTTGATCAGTGGTCGCTCTAGGTTTCCTCCCAGCCGGCACATACTTCCGTAGGGCTGTACCATCCAGCAGAAGAAACCAGTGTGTGGTGAGGGAGAAGGTATTCTACACACCCACCCAGTCACTGTTTACCAGTATGCAGCTTTTTTGTTAAGATGACACCTCTATTCTCCTGACTACTGTAGGTATTCAAGCAGTGGAATGAGTCAACGATCTCTTGCCACCTTCACACACTGAAGTGCTTGTACATGTAGTGCTGTTCAAGCCAGCAGAAGAAATCCTTGTGTGGCAGGGAGGCGGGTATTCCACACACACAAAAATGTGGGAAAGTTGCAGCAGACAGGGAACAAAGAACTGTGTTTTAGCACATGGACTGCTAGGTAGCTGTAGTGACTTTAGTAGGTATATAATTCAAGTGCCCTTGTGCTGACAATGGTGGCCACTTAAACTCAGGGTAGCCTATAGAGATGTGCTCTCTGGTATAGATGCCCCAATCATAGAACTGGTTGAACAAGATTTGACTCGCTGTGCGCACACATTGATTCCGCCATCACAAGATGGGCTGAGCATAATTGTTGTAGCTGTTACTCTTAATGCTGTATTGCAGTTGTATATATTTACACCCTGTTCCAAATTATGAGGCAAATTATATTTCTCATTTACCTAAATAATTGATGTAAATAACAGTCAGCATAATTCTTATGTTATCAACTATTAAGAGTACAATTCAAATTTTATTGAACAAACCTAATAGTATTTTTTTTAAAACATAAAAAACTTACAATGCACTGTTCCAAATTATTACGCACAGTAAGGCTACGTTCACACTAGCATTGTGTGCAGGCGGCAGAGAGGCGTTTGGGAAGCGTTTTTACCGCTTCCCAAACGCCTCTGCCAATTCTGCACATTACAGCACATGGTGCTGTTCTAACGGGAGTGTTTGCGTTGCGGCAAAACGGACACCTCTGGTCGAGTCAGGAGGCGTTGAAGCCTCCTATTCTCGTCTATGGTGCCGCTCCGCAAACGCCCGGCCCTCGTGTGCGGTTGCGGGGTGTTTGTGGAGCGGTAACACCACTCAAACTGCGTTATAGGCGTTTGTGGGCGTTATTAACGCTCGGCAAACGCCTAGCAACCTCCGCTAAACCGCGCATGCGCCGTTTGCGGAGCGTTAAAAAACGCTCCGCAAACTCCGGACCAACGCTTGCCAAACGCTATAGGGGCGTTTGGCAAGTGTTGGTAAAACAGCCAAGTGTGAACGAGCCCTTAGTTTCAAAACACTTTATAGGTTGTAAAGAACTGAAAATTGTCATTTGTTGTGTTTGCAGCAGATTTACTGAAATCAAAAGCTATTTCAGTCAAACTTTTAATAACTTTTTAAACATTTTAACAGGTCACGTTACCTTTTAACATAGGACCCCCTATTTGATAGCAGCTTCACAAGTCTTGCATCCATTGAAGTTGTGAGTTTTTAGACCGTTTCTGCTTGAATTTGTTTGCAAGATGTCAGAATAGCCTCCCAGAGCTGCTGTTTGGATGTAAACTGCCTCCCACCCTCATAGATCTTTTGCTTGAGGATGCGCCAAAGGTTCTCAATAGGATTGAGGTCAGGGGAGGATGGAGGCCACACCATGACTTTCTCTCCTTTTTATCCCCATAGCAGCCATTGATGCAGAGGTATTCTTTGCAGCATGAGATTGTCATGCATGAAGATGATTTTATTACAGAAAGCATAGTTCTTCCTTCTGTACCAGGGAAGAAAGTGGTCAGTCATAAACTCCACATACTTTGCAGAGGTCCTCTTTACACCTTCGGGGACCCTAAAGGGGCCGACCAGCTCTGTTCCCAAATTCCGGCCCAAAACATGACTCCACCACCGCTTTGCTGACATCACAGCCTTGTTGGAACAGGGTGGCCGTCCACCAACCATCCACTACTCCATCCATCTGGACCATCCAGGGTTGCACGACACTCATCCGTGAACAGGACTGTTTGAAAATTAGTCTTCATGTATTTTTCTGCCCAATGCAGCCATTTCTGCTTGTGAGCATTGGTTAGTCGTCGCAGAATAGAAGGTTTATGCACAGTTTCAAGACTCTGGAGGACTCTACAACTTGACTGTGGGACTCCAGAGGCACCAGCAGCTTCAAATATCTGTTTGCTGCTATGTAATGGTATTTTAGCAACTGCTCTCTTGATCCGATGCATGGATCTGGCAGAAATCTTCCTCAATGTGTCTGCACAAATCTGTCTGTGCTCTGAATCAGCCACAAATCTCTTAATAGTGCGATGATCACGCTTAAGTTTTGGTGAAATATCTGTTTTCATACCTCGTCCAAGGCATTGAACTATTTCACTCTTTTCGGCAGCAGAGAGATCCTTTTTCTTCCCCATATTGCTTGAAAATGGTGCTCTGCTTAATGATGTGGAACACCGTCCTTTTTAGTAGTTTTTCCTTAAATTGGGCTCACCTGCCAATCTAATTATCACAGGTGTCCGAGATTGTTTTAAGTGATCAAAAGAGCCCTGAGACACAATGCCATCCATGAGTTAAACTGAAAAACAAAATATTTAATCTTTGTGACACTTAAATAGAATTTGCATAATAATTTGGAACAGGGTGTAAAGCTGAAGGCCAGGAAACGTGACAGTTCTTCCTTGCAGTGCAAGGGTTACCTGCTCGTTTAGGTCTAAGAGGCACGGAAAGGGATTTACTTATTCAATCCTTCTCTCCTCTGCTGTTAGACCAGTCCCTGCAGTGACTCTTCGTTCTCCAGCAGTCTAAGGTTCTGGCTTCGAGACTGATGCAGGTTCCATAGGCCGCTGAAGCATAGGGAAGCGCTGTCTGCCAGGGGGGTGGAGGATTCGGTAAACAAGTTTTAGTTCCCAGAATAAGCAAGAGGTGGATATATATGCATTTATTGCAAGTGTATTTTAATTGCTGCCCAGGAGATGGAGCTCTGAGGGATCCTTCTGCCCCCTGTTCTATTACACTTTGAAAATCAGGCACTCTTGATTTCAAAATCAAGCAAAAGGCATTCAGTACCTTAGTTTCTTTGGAATGGTTTTAAAGCAACACTTAATATCCTTACTTTCAAAGTCATCCATACACATCCAGTACTTAATGGCCTTGTAATCTGTTTTTCTTAAAGCAGAGTTCCACTCAACCTATCAAAAAATAAGTCAGCAGCTACAAAAACTGTAGCTGCTGACTTTTAAAAAACAGCCACTTACCTGGCCCTCGGTCCTGTGGTGTGTCCCCTGCAGTACGTTTCACCGGCTGTCCTGTATTCCAGGAGGCCGGCATCTTCAGTGTGGGCACCCGGCTGTGATGACTTGCGGCTTCACAGCCGGGTACCCACTGCGCATGCGCGAGTAGCGCTGCACTTCATGAATGGTCCTGTAGTCTTCTGGGACCTGCCACGTGTCCCAAAAGACTACAGGGAGGGAGGACACCTGCCTAGGCAATCAGACCGGGAGTGGGTACTTGTCAAATTCGGGTACCTGCTCCCCAATGGTGCCAATCCTTAATGGGGAACAATCCTTAAAGCGAAACCTCCCCTTTTGGGTGGAGCTCCGCTTTAATGTTTTGTTTTTTTTCAATGGTAGTATTTCTGTCTCCTTGTAATGCCACCTGAAAGCTCCTGAACCTCTCCTCTCCCCCCCCCTTAGTTTTGTTTGGAATGAGCAGTGCACATTGCAATCATGAGCACTGCTCTATGCACACTACAGGTTCCATGGATTATTGCTAGTCTATCTCAGAAGCAAGTAAGAGGGTGGTGCTGCTGTTTTGCTTCTGGGATGTCTCTACATTGCCTGCATGTAGTCAGAGCCAATACAAGCTACTGCTTCTATTAGACAGATTCCTGGTATTCATTCTGCAGGACCTCACAAGGAGCACCCTGCTTAAAAATCCACCATTGCAGGGTGGTTAAGGAATTTGGTTACAAGAACTTGTGCTCAAAAACGCATCCCTCCTCCTGTGCTATTACATACCTGTTTTACTAGGTGTTTTGGGGTATCCTGGACCTTTAGACACGAAGACTTTCATGCTCAACTATGTAAGGCTGCCACCTGGTCATGGGTTTATACTTTTTCATTGTTAAAAAGTGGGTCCCCAATCCTCAGCACATGCAACTTTCTGCTGAAAGGTTCTTGCAGCGGCACTCTGAAGCCAGGGTTTTGATCCCTTTTGTTGGACCTGTTTGCACAGTTCCTAGATGTTGCCCATTCTTGTGTTAATTTTTGGGGACATCCCATGGTGTACTAGTTGCCTGTGTCCTGTGTGATTAGGATAAAGATTTTACAGGTAAGTCATACTTCCTCTGATCTTAAAGTACCGGGACACAGGCCACCCTCCCAAAACTCTCCTGGTTACTCTGCGTTTCTTGCTGCAAGACGGAGGGCCCAACAGAATTGGGTAGGGGTATTGGTGGAGGCATCCCCGGGGTACATGATAGCAAATCTTGTCAGTCCAGTCACCTTAAGGCGTTGGTTTATAATTTGGTGTAAATGTTGCTCTTGTACTGTACTGTGCTCCTAAGATGTGGCCTTTACATGAGAGAAATTTCCCGTTTTTTAAACCAGTGTTTAGTGTCACTTTTAGGTAGTCTTACGTTGCAAGACAGTCACCCAGCATTGTGCTCTTTTAGTAGCAACAGTGTGAATCAGTTCTTGCTATATTAACTTGCACCAAGTGACAATCTGCTTTTCTTCTACAAGGGGGAGCAGGCTAACTAGTGAATACATTGTGTTAGATAAGCTGTCTTTAAAGGTTTAAAGTACAACTTCTCTGTTTTTATTGGAGGACACCGTAATCCATTTTGGTATTTGCCCTACCACCAGGAGGTTGGACATTTAAAAAAAAAGTTTGTTTTTTCATAGCCAGTAAAAGTCTTTACTACAGAGGTAGTACAGCTCTAAATTGGAGACTGGACTAAATATTTACTTCTGCACCTGTATTCACATCTTTAAGGGAGAATATACTGTTCCTGGGGGTTGCTGATCTAATATATTCCTGTGCTTTTTTTTGGGTCTTGTTGAGTGCAATTTAACTTTGAGGCCTTCTTCACACCATGATCCAGAGATGTCAGTTTTTCTGCACGCATTCTGCAAGAGCACAACTTCATCAATTGTTCTCTTTGCCCCGTACAATTTTTTTTTTTTTTTTATGCAATTCTTTTTACATTCATCTGTCAGTAGGGAACCCTGCTGACAGCTGAAACATGAGAGAATGTTTTCACTACTAAAATACCATATGACTTAATAGAACTCAGTATGCAGTATTTTAGTAGCTGTGTGGTATCTTACCACATACTCTGTTGCGGTAAGATACCGCTTTGTGAACTGTCCCTGCAAAGTTCGCAGTTGAATGTTCATTAGGTTCGAATGTTCGACCATGAACCAAATAGGGGGTTGTTTGGCCCATCACTATTGGTGTCATTGTGAGTAACTGTCCCATCGCCGGTGTCATTGGGAGGAGTAGTGCCTCTTCATTGGCATTAGTGGGGGTAGTTATACCCTATTGTTGGTATCAATGGATGAAATGCTACCCAAGGGCCGGATAACTGCACGCAAAGGGCTGCAGTTTGGAGACAACTGACCTAGAAGAATAAGCACAGCCACCCAGGGACAGTAAGTGTTATTCACAGGATTATATGTAAAAATAAAGGAGGTGGGTGGGGTGAATAAAAACACAGGCATCTTTATGTAAAGATTGGTTAGCTGTAGATGATTACATTTTTGGTTTGGGTTAGATGTTATGTAATTGCAAGCTAGTATAATCCTACGCTTCAAGTACATCTGAGGATCTTTAGCCTGTTTGTATTTTATTGCTATTGTGCTATTACAATTAATATACCTTGCCTTAACAGGGCAAGAAGTACAAGCCTTTGGATTTGAGGCCAAAGAAGACCAGGGCTCTCCGGCGCAGGCTGAACAAGCATGAAGAGTCTTTGAGGACTAAAAAGCAGCAAAGAAAAGAACGTCTGTACTCCATGCGCAAGTTTGCTGTCAAGGCATAAGTCTCATGTGTTAATAAAATGTGTTCAGTTATTCTTTTGTGGCCTTTTTATTTTATTTTTTTTTAAACCCGTTTATTGTAGATATAATACATAATCTGCATATTGTTACTAGACCTCAAATTGAGACCACATGTGCCTTGTGACAATAATCCAATGCAAGAAACTGAAGCTTATTTGCACCATTTTTGGTATCTCCCCCAATGTTGCGATTACTGGAGAAGCAGTAATGCAGTGTGCAAATATAGGTTTGATTATCACCCTAAGCAACCTTCGGTCTTTGGAGCTCTGAGTTATTGATTGTGAGAGCCGATGGGATCTCTTCCAGAATTTCTGATGTTTATATGGACAATTTCTATTTTTCATTTAGAATTATTCATTTTTCCTTTTATAAATGAAGTCTTTCAAGAAAATCCTTATTGGGGCCATTTGTCCTCATCCAGGATGTCAAATGGACACATTTTTTTTCTGTGCAGGGTACCACCAGAGACAATGAGGGGAGGTAAACATTGCAGCTACCTGGCTTCTGTATGAGGATAAATGCATGAAATCTGTCTGGGGTTGTGCACGTCTCATACAGTTGTACTGTCATCCCTGCAAGAAGAGGGGAGAAAACCACAGGGATTTCAAATCCCCATGGCTTTCTCCTCTCCTTGCAGGGATGACCGTATAGGCTAGACAAAAACCTTGGAAAATTCAGATATAGACTTTTTAGGCACGTACACTTCACACTATAGTTTGTGAAAATTTTTGTACCTATTAAACAGTTTGTATAAGACATATATTTAGACAAATTATAAAAACTTAAACCATTTTATAGGTAGAATGATGGAATTTGCCACAGACAATTTAGTTCCACTCGAGCTAGACGGCTTCTGATTGGAGGAGAGAGCTGCGGGGATATCCAATCCCCAGCCTTTCCTTCCGTGACTGCATGCACTCCTCTGTGAACTCGGGCTATGTTTACTGTTGACGCTGACAGATGGCTGCACTCTGATACCATTTTTTGTAGAGTTGGCTGTCTTGTGCAAGCAATCAGAACATCCAGTGTTTTCCAGTACGTTTTTGATGCATTTTACAATGTTCCGGTATAGATCTGTGCAGGAAAATGCCCAAAGTGTCAATATGTTGTGTGGCCACTATTATTTTACAGCACTGCCTTAATCCTCTTAGCCAAGGAGTTCACCAAAGCGTCACAGGTTGCCACTGGAGTCCTCTTCCACTCCTCCATGATGATATCACAGAGCTGGTGACTGTTAAGAGTCCTTGCGCTCCTCCACCTTTCGTTTGAGGATGCCTCACAGATGCTCAATAGGGTTTAGGTCTGGAGGCATGCTTGGCCAGTCCATCACCTTTACCCTCAGCTTCTTTAGCAAGGCAGTGGTCGTCTTGGAGGTGTGTTTGGGATTGTTATGTTGGAATACTGCCCTGCAGCCCAGTCTTTGAAGGGAGGGGATCATGCTCTGCTTCAGTATGTCATGTTGGCATTCGTGGCTCCCTCAAACTAGCTCCCCAGTGCCGGCAGCACTCATGCAGCCCCAGACTATAACACTCCCACCAGCATGCTTGACTGTAGGCAAGACATGCTTGTCTTTGTATAGAGACCTGTGTTTACAAACAGGTCTCTTCCCTGTTAGCTTTGCTGCATATCAGAGTGCTGGCCAGAACCCGTTGATTGACATCCCCAGCCGCAAATAGCAACGCGGGTAGGGCAGCACGCGTGCCTCCTACCCGGCAATGCAAAACGTGTGTGTGTGTATATATATATTGTATGTATGTGTGTGTATATGTATATGTGTGTGTGTGTGTGTGTATGTATGTGTATATATATATATATGTGTGTATGTATATATATATGTGTGTGTGATTTTTGTGCTGCCCTGAAGCAGTACTTCTGCTATAGGGCAGGTGGCAAGTGGTTAAATATACAATGTTCTAAGACATTTTCTAGCAAAAATTACTGATTTTAAAATGTAAACAAAATGTGCCAGAAATGGCTTGGAGCTAAAGCAGGATCTTGCAGCTCTGCTATATATATATAGATAGATAGATAGATATTAAAAAAGCGAGAGAAGAAAAGTTTTCTGTGATATACACTCACCTGCCACTTTATTGGGTACACCTTGCTAGTACTGAGTTTGACCCCCTTTTTGCCTTCAGAGCTGCATTCTTTGTAGCATACATTCAACAAGGTGGTTCAAACATTCCTCAGATTTTGGTCCATATTGACATGATGGTATCACGCAGTTGCAGATTTGTTGGCTGCACATCCATGGTACAAATCTCCTATTCCACCACATACGTAAGGTGCTCTCTTGGATTGAGATCTGGTGTCTGTGAAGCCCATTGGAGTACAGTGAACTCATTGTCATGTTCAAGAAACCAGTTTGAGATGATTTGAGCTTTGTGACATGATGCTTTATCCTGCTTGAAGTAGCCATCAGAAGATTTGTACACTGTAGTCAAAGGGATGGACATGGTCATCAATAATACTCCAGGTTGGCCATGGCATTTAAATGATGCTCAGTTGGTACTAAGGGGCCCAAAGTGTACCAAGAAAACATCCCCCACACCATTACACTAGCAGCCTGAACCGTTGATACAAGACAGGATGGATCTGTGCTTTCATGTTGTTTATGCCAAATTCTGACCCATCTGAAAGCGAGACTCATCAGATCAGGCAATGTTTTCCCTTTCGGTTGTCCAATTTTGGTAAGCCTGTATGAATTGTAGCTTCTGGTTCCTTTTCTCAGCTGATTGGAGTGGCACACAGTGTTGTCTTCTGCTGCTGTAGCCCATCTGCTTCAAGGTTTTCTGTGTTGTGAGTTTAGAGATTGTGTTCTGCATACCTTGGTTGTAATGAGGGGTTATAAGTTACTGTTGCCTTTCATCTCAGTCTGCCCATTCTCTTCAAGGCATTTTCGTCCACACAACTACTGCTCACTGGATATTTTCTTTTTTTTGGACCATTCTCTGTAAACCCTAGAGATGGTTGTTGCGTGAAAATCCGAGTAGATCATCAGTTTTTGAAATACTCAGATCAGCCTGTCTGGCACCAACAGCCATGCCACGTTCAAAGTCACTTAAATCCCCGTTCTGATGGTTTGAATTTAAGCAAGTTGTCTTCTCCATGTCTAGATGCCTAAATGCATTGAGTTGCTGCTATGTGATTGATTAGCAATTTGTGTTGCCAAACAATTGAACAAGTGTACCTAATAAAGAGACCAGTGAGATACAGTAATGTAAACGTTTTAAGCAGGTGTGGAGGTTGTTTATTTTTATCAATTTAGAAATTGCTGACTGAGCGAAGAAGAAAAATCTAAATCAAATCTGTGTTTAGTGTGACTACGCTTTTGGCTTCAAACCAGCATACACTTACACAGAGATTTTGTAGGATTAGAGTCAGGTGTTTGTCAATTTTACCAAGCAGGGGCTAATGATCATCAACTTCATATGTAGGCTGAAACAACTGTGTAGGAGGCTTAAACTAGGTGAGAAATAGCCAATCTCTGCTACTAAGGTGAGGTTGCAGAATACTGTTTCATGCCACAGGTCATTCACTATGGCAAGACTGAGCACAGCAACAAGACACAAAATACTGCATCAGCAAGGTCTTTCCCAGGGAAAAATTTTCAAAGCAGATTTGGATTTCAAGATGTGTTGTTCAAGCTCTTAAGGATAAGTTCAACATGTTCCAGCAGCTGCAGCCTCTCTCCCCTCCTCCCTGTGACGGCAGGGGTTCTTTGTGCCCCCTGTCATAAGCTGTGTCATTCATTCAGTTCTCTGAATTAATGCATACATGTACTGTCAGCCATTGCAGCTCTAAATGAACCTTGGAAGACTGCTGAGCTCTCCTATATTCCATTGAGCTTCCTGCTCTCAGGTACATCTGCCCATATGAGGTACAGGCAGACAGCTATGCAGAGTCTTCAGAAGCCTGAATTTGCATCGGGGATCTGTTGATCCTGTGATCAGCAGATTGTCGATCTGCTCTACAGGCTCCTTTTTCAGAAGATGAACTTATCCTTTAAGAACTTTCTTCCGTTTAACCACTTGGCCCCAAATCACGTACATTTGTCTTTAAGTGGTTGTACTGGGATGATGCCGCAGCTAGCTTTTATATAAAAGTCATCCTAGTGGCTAATTAACCTCTGGATGGCACTTACAAGTGGCAGGAGGGGTTGCCCTGCCACCTGCCAGTACCTCTTTGGGCTCCATCAGTAACAGAGCTCTGATCTCCACATCGTTGAGTGTGTCTGGGATTACAGGAAGAAACTGAGGCAGCCTTCATCCACAGAAGATCTGTGGTTAGTTCTCCAATAAGTTTGGAATCACCTGTCTGCCGAATTCCTTCCAAAATTGTGTGCACAAGCACTGTGGGTACCTGAAAGAACTGATGCTGGTTTAACTCTTTCAATGCTAGGCTCTGCACTCCACTTTTAATCTCAGATGGCCAGACCATTTTTACAATTTTTCCATAGTTTTTTTTCTATTTTTCTCTGACAGCTTTCAGAGTTTGTAAAAGACCATACCATACTTTTTCTGAAAGCATAGGACCAGTAGAGTAAAAGGAAGGTTCTACTGTTTTTTTTTTGTTTCTTTTTTAAGCATTGTGGTATTTGTGCAAATGTTTAGCAAACAATAATTTTACTAAACAATACACTAAAATCATTATTTATGGATACAAACACAGCAAAACTTACTAAATTCCTACTAAATATGAAATCTAAAACTGCACAGTTAATAAAGAAATAAATATTTGTAAATTTTAAATGGCGCATTTTTGTGAAATGGTGACAACTGATGGTGTGCAAAAATCGGAGGTTTCATTTACAGCTTTCAGAGTTTATAAAAGACGCCCCCAAACCATACATTTTCTGAAGCACATCGCCTGTAAAAAAAAAAAAAAGTGCTAGGGATTTTTTTAATCCCTGCAATAGTTTTGTAAATATCAAACTGCGGTGAAATACAACATAATTTACAAAATTCCTACTAAGGACTCGTTCACATGAGGCGTACTAAAGTGTATGTCCATGGAGGGCTATTTTTACCTGCACAGGGATGCTCAGGTGTTCCATGCATCCCCGTGCAGGCAGTTTTATTCATAAAAAGATTAATTGGAATGCAGCGTCTTCATGACCACAGCTACTGCTCCTAATCTGATATCCGCATGGGTGTGGGTGCACGACCCTGAACGCAGACAGTGTGAGCTCAAAGATATGCACCTGTATCCACCACCCCCCTCTGCCAATCCCTCCACTGGCTTCCGATCGCCCAATGGATAAAATTCAAAATGCTAACATTGATGTAGCTGTTCATAATACTGCCCCAAACTACATCACAGATCTGGTATCCAAATACCACCCAAAACGTACTCTCCACTCCTCACAAGACCTCCTACTCTCAAGTTCCCTGGTCACCTCCTCCCATGCCTGTCTCCAGGACTTCCCCCATCCTCTGGAACTCCCTACCCCAATCTATCAGACTATTACCTACTTTCCTCACCTTTAGGCGCACTCTGAAAACCTATCTCTTCAGGGAAGCCTACCCCGCCCTCAGCTAATTACTGAACTCCTCCATTCTTCCTACCACTTCATCCCCCACAGCTATTTCCTCCTGTACCACTATCCCCTCCTTTCTAGATTGTAAGCTCCAAGGAGCAGGGCCCTCAAACCCCTTGTGTATTGAATCATATTGTTACTGTACTGTCTCCTATTATAATGTATAGCGCTGAGCAAACTGTTGGCGCTATGTAAATCCTGTATAATAATGCACACGGATGTCAAATTGGGAGCAGCGACTGTGCCCATGTAGTTGCTACATCCCAATTGACATCAATGAGCATAGAGACTCCTATTCACTCATAAACTATAGTAAACTCTGTACAAATCACATATTAATTTAGGAAGGGAAGGGGGCTGGTAAACACAAAGGGCAAGTGATAGCTCCCTTAGTTCTAATAACCCAATTCATAAAGTGCAGTGCAGTGGGAGGCCTGCTGTGAAGTGTCAAGAAGTCACAGAGGACGTCCCACAGTAAAGATGCCAGCACTGAGGACTGGCAAAGAACTGACTCGGAGAAGGACGGCACTGGATCTTTGGACTGGTTAGTGACAGGATTTGTAGCAGCTGACTTGATTTCTTTTTGGGTGAAGAACCTCTATAACCGCTTCCTGACCCCCCCCCCCCCCCATAGCAGAAGTACTGCTACAGGTACGTGCAAAATCACATATATATATATATATATATATATATATATATATATATATATATATATATATACATACAGTTGTGTTCAAAATAATAGCAGTCAGACATCACTAACCTGATCAATCACTGTTTTTGGTAGAAATGATATTTCTACATGGCAAATAATTTACTAGCAGGTGTAGTAGAGTAATAGAAATCCAACAGTCATGACATGCATGCTGCTGATTCTGTGTAATTGAAAGGGACATGTTCAAAATAATAGCAGTGTGGAGTTCTATTAGTGAGGTCATTCATTCTTTGAAAAACAGGTGGCAATTATTGCCCTTATTTAAGGAAGGAGGCAGCAAATATTGTACATGCTGGTTACAGTGCATTTCTCTCTGAAATTCTGAGGAAAATGGGTCGTTCCAGACAGTGTTCAGAACAGCGTACCTTGATTAAAAAGTTGATTGGAGAGGGGAAAACATATAAAGAAGTGCAGAAAATGATAGGCTGCTCAGCTAAAATGATCGCAAATGCTTTAAAATGGCAACTAAAATCTGAAAGACGTGGAAGAAAGCGAAAAACTACCATTCGAATGGATAGAAGAATAGCCAAAATGGCAAGGACTCAGCCAACAATCAGCTCCAGGAAGATCAAAGAAGGTCTAAAGTTACCTGTGAGTACTGTTACAATTAGAAGACGCCTATGTGAAGCCAAGCTATCTGCAAGAAGCCCCCGCAAACTCCCACTGTTGAAAAAAAGACGTGCTGAAGAGGTTACAATTTGCCAAAGAGCACATTGACTGGCCTAAAGAGAAATGGCGCAACATTTTGTGGACTGATGAAAGTAAGATTGTTCTTTTTGGGTCTAGTGGCCGGAGACAGTTTGTCAGACGACCCCCAAACACTGAATTCAAGCCACAGTACACTGTGAAGACAGTGAAGCATGGTTGCGCAAGCATCATGATATGGGGATGTTTCTCATACTACGGTTTTGGGCCTATTTATCGCATACCAGGGATCATGGATCAGTTTGAATACATCAGAATACTTAAAGAGGTCATGCTGCCTTATGCCGAAGAGGAAATGCCCTTGAAATGGGTGTTCCAACAAGACAACGACCCCAAACACACCAGTAAACGTGCAACATCTTGGTTCCAGACCAACAAGATTGATGTTATGGAGTGGCCAGCCCAATCCCCGGATCTTAATCCAATAGAAAACTTGTGGGGTGACATCAAAAATGCAGTTTCTGAGGCAAAACCAAGAAATAGAGAACTGTGGAATGTAGTCCAATCATCCTGGGCTGGAATATATGTTCACAGGTGCCAGAAGTTGGTTGACTCCATGCAACACAGATGTACAGCAGTTCTCAGAAACAGTGGTTATACAACTAAATATTAATTGATTCAAAGGAAAGCAAAATCTTCAAACACTTTTCAGTTTATATAGTGAATGTTTGAGTTTGTAAAGAAGAATACAAGCACTGCTACTTTTTTGAACAGTCTAATATTCACTTTTCTTCAATTTTTTTTAGAGGAACAACACACATTTGATATATTTTTCTTCATGTGTTGATTTGGAATAGAATGTGTAGTGTTCCCAATGCATTTGTGTGTATGGAAATAAAAGCTATTAGAAGGATTTTGAGCTTTATTCACTTTTTTCAACACACTGCTATTATTTTGAACGCAACTGTATATGTGTGTATATATATATATATATATATATATATGTATACGTGTATAAATATATACACACACACGATTTTGCATTTCCGTGTACGGGATGCGCGTGCTCCCTACCCGCGCTGCTATTGGCTCTTTGGCATGTCAAGCATGGGGTCTCGGCTGGGACTCGGTGATCGTCGGCGGAGCTGACGAGAGAGATCTGTATGTAAACAACACATCTCTCCCCTGTCAGCACGAACAGGCTGCTTTGTATTGCTCTGCACAGCAAATACAAAGCAGCTTGTCTACATAGTAAAACACACAGCACGTTATGTATAACACAACACAGCACACTGTTAACCCTTTGATCACACCAGATGTTAACCCCTTCCTGCCCAGTGTCATTAATAGTGTCAGTTATTATTATTATACAGTATTTATATAGCGCCAAAGGGTTTGCTCAGCGCTGTACAATAGCAAGGGGGACAGAACATGAGACAAAACGGTAACAATACAATACACGAGGGGTTCAAGGGCCCTGCTCTTTCGAGCTTACAATCTAGGAGGGAGGGGAAAGTGGTACAGGAGGAAGTGGCTGTGGAGGATGGAGTGGTGGGAGAAGTAGAGGAGATCAGTTGTTAGGTGAGGGTGGGGTAGGCTTCCCTGAAGAGATGGGTTTTCAGGGTGCGCCTGAAGGTAAGGAGGGTAGGTGACAGTCTGATGGATTGGGGTAGGGAGTTCCAGAGGATGGGGGAAGTCCTGAAGAAGTCCTGCAGTCGGGCGTGGTAGGAGGAGACCACGGAGCTAGAGAGTAGGAGGTCCTGTGAGGAGTGAAGGGCACGGGTAGGGTGGTATTTGGCTATCGGGTCAGTTAGGTAGTTTGGGGCGGCATTGTGAATGGCTTTAAAGGTCAGAGTTAGTAATTTGAATTTGATGCGCTGGGCAATCGGGAGCCAGTGAAGGGATAGGCAGCGGGGGGTGGCAGATGTGGAGCAGTTGGTGAGGTGGATGAGTCTCGCCGCTGAGTTCAGGATAGACTGGAGTGGGGATAGCGTTTGGGTAGGCCAGTGAGAAGGGAGTTGCAGTAGTCCAGGCATGAGATGATGAGGGAGTGTACGAGTTGTTTAGTAGTGTCTGGGGTGAGGAATGTACGTATCTTGGAGATGTTGCAGAGGTGGAGCCTGCATGACTTTGATAGTGATTGGACATGAGGTTGGAAGGAAAGGTTTGAGTCCAGGGTGACACCCAGGACTTTGGCGTGTGGGGTGAAAATGATGGTGGCGTTGCTAGTAGTGATGGAAAGGATGGGGGGGGGCGCGGGCTGGGGGGAAAACCAGGAGCTTGGTTTTGGACAGATTTAACTTGAGGAAATGGAGCAACATCCAGTCTGATATGTCGTTCAGGAGGTGGGCGATGCGGGCGGAGAGTGAGGGGGTGAGGTGGGGGGTGGAGAGGTAAATTTGTGTTTCGTCGGCATAGAGGTGATAATTGAAGTGTATTAGTTTGCCAAGGGAGGAGGTGTAGATGGAGAAGAGGAGGGGTCCGAGGACAGAGCCTTGGGGGACTCCAACAGAGAGGGGGAGGTGGCAGTGTTATAGGTGACGCTGAAGGAGCGTTGGGATAGATAGGAGGAGAACCAGGAGAGAGCAGCATCCCTGATGCCAAGGGAGTGTAGTTTAGTAAGGAGGAGGGGGTGGTCGACTGTGTCGAAAGCCACGGAGAGGTCAAGGAGCAGGAGGACTGAGTAATGGCCGTTAGCTTTGGCTGTTAGCAGGTCGTTAGTGATTTTAAGTAAGGCGGTTTCGGTGGAGTGTAGGGGATGGAAGCCAGACTGTAGTGGATCAAGGAGGTTGTTATCAGTGAGGTGGGCGCTTAGGCGATTGTAGGCCAGGCGCTCAAGGAGCTTGGAAGTGAATGGTAGCAGGGAAATGGGTCTAAGGTTGTTTAGGTCAGTGGGGTCAAGGGAGGGTTTTTTGAGTATGGGGTGATGTGTGCTTGCTTTAGAGGGGAGGGGAATGTGCCAGTGGAGAGGGAGAGATTGAAGATGTGGGTGAGGGAGCGAATGATGGAGGGGGGGGGGGGGTGACTGGAGGAGCTGTGAGGGGATAGGGTCCAGGGGGCAAGTGGTGAGATGGGCTTCAGTGAGGACCTTAGAGACCTCCTCAGTGGTAGCTGGGCTGAAGGAGCGGAGCATTGGGGAGGTGATAGTGTGCGGGGCGTTAGGTATGGTGGGGGGCAGTGCGGCTATGAGGTCGGAGGAGGGGAGAGTTGAGGGGGTGATGGAGGGAGGGGGGCAAGGTGGAGAGGTAGATTGTGAGTTGACAATGTCCTTACGGATTGCGTCAATCTTGTTTTGGAAATGATTGGCAATCTCGTGGGCGGTGAGTGAGGTACTGAGTGGAGGTGAGGGGGAGAGAGCAGGGATTTGAAAGTGGAGAAGAGCCGGCGAGGACAGATGGAGAGGGTGTAGATAAGGGTTACGAAATAGGCTTGCTTGGCAGCGTGGAGGGAGGTGGTGTAGGTGAGGAAGGTTGCTTTGTAGAGGGAGAACGCGCGAGGGGATCTGGTTTTGCGCCAAAATCGCTCCAGCGTGCGACTGCGTCGTTTGAGACATTTTGTGTGGTCGTTCTGCCAGGGTTGAAGCGGTCGGGGTCTGATGTTACGCGTGGTTAGGGGTGCCAGGGAGTCGAGGGCAGCCGACAGTGAGTCGTTGTATGCAGTAGTGGCCAGGTCAGGGCATGACAGAGGAAGGATACTGTCGTACAGACGGTCAGCTGCCGGGTGGAGATGGGCCGGGTTCAGGTTGTGGAGGTTACGGCTGGTGATGGTTTGACGCTTTGGGGGGGGGGGAGTTAGAGGAGGGGGAGACGGCAAATGTGAGGAGGTGGTGGTCAGAGAGGGGGAAGGGGATGTTAGTAAAGTCGTGGGGGGTGCAGAGGTGGGAGAAAACGAGGTCCAGGGTGTTTCCATTGGTGTGGGTGGAGGACTGTGTGTGCTGTGTGAGCGCGAAGGAGGAGGTTAGGAAGAGGAGTTGGGAAGTAGCCGGGTTGTTGGCGTTGATGGGGATGTTTAAGTCCCCGAGGATGATGGTCGGTAGCTCGGAGGAGAGGAAGAAGGGAAGCCAGGCAGCAAAGTCGTCTAGGAAGAGGGATGCGGATCCAGGAGGCCGATAGATTACCGCAATCCTCAGGGGGTGGGAGAGAAGAGCCAGATGCAGTGGGCTTCAAAGGAGGAGAAGGATAGGGAGGGGGGGTTAGGGAGGACCTGGAAGGTGCTCAGCGGTGGCAGGAGCATACCGACCCCACCGCCTCTGCGATCACTCGGTCTGGGTGAGTGGGTCCAGATGAGGCCTCCATAGGTGAGTGCTGTAGGGGAGGTGGAGTCAGTGGCTTGGATCCAGGTTTCGGTGACCGCTAGGAGGTTGAGGGAGTGGGAGACAAAGAGGTCATGGATGGCGATGAGCTTGTTGCAAACCGAACAGGCGTTCAGGAGTGCAACCGAGAGAGGAGGGGTGGATGCGGGGAGGAGGGCAACAGGTATAAGGTTGAGGGGGTTGCGGCGGCTGGCGGGAGCAGGGATGGTGCCGAGAGGGGGAGTAGGGAGGAGGGGGGCCAGGGTTCGGGAAGATGTCCCCGGTGGTTAGGAGGAGAAGGGTGAGGAAGGTGGCATGGGAACGGGATGTGCAGGAGTGTGTGGGTCTGTTGGTGGTGGCGTGTGGGTCAGCGGGGGAGTGGAGTATCAGGAGGAGGTGGTGAGAGCCGTAGTGGGGAGAAGGAAGAAGTGAAGGTGCAATGTAGAGCTGTTTTGGGGGAGTAGGGGGGTAGAGGGAGGCGAGTTTGGGAATGGAGGAGAGGAGAACGAGGAGGAGGAGTGCAGGTGGCATGTTAGGGTGAGCGGAGTGCTGGTCAGGTCGGGGAGGAGGGAGGTTTCAGTCAGGACGTGAGGATGCGGAGAGTCTGTCATGCCATGTTCATCTGTTTCCATCTGTAGGAGGGGAGTGAAAGTGGTGGGCGGCTGGGTCCGCAGCTGGCTGGTTGCAGTCTGTGGGTGCTGTAGGTCGGCGTCCGTGGGTGTTGTGGCACAGCGTCATTGGGTACAGTGGTTCGGCGACTGGGCGGGGTGTTTGGAGGTGTTGTAGGTCCGGCGTCAGGAGGTGCTGGAGGCCCGGCGTTGGAGAGTGTTGAGGTCCGGTGTCAGGAGGTGCTGAAGGCCCGGCGGGCGTCAGTGGGTGCTGAGTGCCTGGCGTCAGGGGGTGCTGAAGGCCCGGAATGGGCTAGGCGTTGGTGGGCGCAGTCAGTTCTTTTTATTAGCACTCATCACTGTATTAGGGTCACTGGGGATGTCAGTGGCAGTTTCCCCCAGTGACAGAATGCCGCTGCAGTCCCTCAATAAGTAATTGGTCGCTGCCATTACTAGTAAAATAAAAATTCCAGTATATACAGTTGCAAGAAAAAGTATGTGAACCCCTTGGGATTACGAGGAGTTTTGCATGAATTGGGCATAAAATGTGCTTTGAACGTCATCTAAGTCACAATAGAAGAACACAGTCTGCTGAACATAATACTACACAAACATTAGATGTTGCCATGGTTTAATTGCACATAACATGTAAACATCTAATGTTTGTGTAGTATTATGTTCAGCAGACTGTGTTCTTCTATTGTGACTTAGATGACGTTCAAAGCACATTTTATGCCCAATTCATGCAAAACTCCACGTAATCCCAAGGGGTTCACATACTTTTTCTTGCAACTGTATACTGCCATTTGTAGACGCTATAACATTCACATGAACTAATAAATTTACACAAATTTGGATTTTTTTTGTAGCAGAGACGTAGCAGAATACATATTGGCCTAAATTCATGAAGATATTTTATTTTTAAACTTTTTTTACTGGATATGTTTTATAGCAAAAAGTAAAAAATATATATTTTTTTTTTTCAAAATTGTCTGTCTTTGTTTATAATGCAAACAATAAAAAATGCAGAGGTGATTAAATACCACCGAAAGAAATACCACCGAAAGAAAGCTCTATTTGTGGGGAAAAAGGACATAAATGTAATTTATGTACAATGTTGCATGACCACGCAATTATCAGCTAAAGTAACGCAGGGCTGTATCGCAAAAAATGGCCTGGTCAGGAAGGGGGGTAAATCCTCTGGAGGGCAAGTGGTTAATAACAAAAAAAAACTTTATTACACACTGAGGAAACAAAGTGAAAGACATTAACTTTTCATAGCATAGCTTTTAGTAAGTTGGAAGTACTGTATATACAAGAGGCGTTCAAGTCAAACCGGGTCTTTTGAGTTTATATAATAAAAATACAAATTTCAAGAAATGGAAACTGCATTTATTTTTCAACATACTCCCCTTGTCCATTTATACACTTATTCCAGCATTTAACTAATGCCCGGAAAGCTCGGCATAGAAAGATTTGTCAGTACGTCTGAACTATCCTAGGACAGCCTGCTTCACTTCATCATCATTGTGTTCACCGTTCCCACAGAAAGGTTTGTCTCTTGTGCAATTTCATGGCAGGTTATGCTTCAATTATCCAGTACCAGGCGTTCCACGCCCTGAATGTTCACAGGAATGACTGCTGCGGGCTGGGAACCATCACGGCCAGGATCATCACTGACGGATGTACAGCTATTTTTTATAGCGATTGGATAGGTGTATCCTATTATATAGTTTTGATAAATCTAAAGGAGATTGTACATAGATTGTACAATCAGATTGTATATTGTATGGCCAGCTTTCTACAAGTACATTGATGGGAGTGGACAATGACCACCATGCAGAGATGTGAATGGGGCCTGACTCAGCTGTCAGGCCCCATTCACATCTCTGCATGGTGGGAATTTACATTCCCATACGTGTTTTATGAGGGGGCATTTTTTACCAAAACACGCAGCGGCACATGCATTTTCTGTTCAGAAACACTGAAATGTGAGTGAAGCCTTGTCTATGTGTAAACACACCTGTTTCACTTTCCGGCTCCATTCACCTTGTGTAGTGGGATCACACATTTGTTTGGCTCACAATATGCATAGGGCAGCCCATTGATTTCAATGGGCTGCCCTACATGTGGCAAAGTAGCTCATGGGACATTTTGGCATGTTGCGGGTTGCATGTTTTTTACCGTGTTTTGCTGCATTTGATTCTCGCTTTTTCACATGGCAAAATGTGTGTTTGGTTTTGTGTTTGGGGTGCAGTTAACAATTAATGGCACTGAAAGTACAACTAGTTAATTATAGGTGTATAAAGGTGGCCATACACTGTACAATATGATTGTACAATTTCCTTTAGTTTTACCAAAACTATATAATAGAAGGACACACCTATCTATCCAATATGTATTCAGTCAGGCAGACCCTTGCTCAACATACACTATATTGCCAAAAGTACTGGTCATCTCTCCAAATTATTATCATTATACAGGATTTATATAGCGCCAACAGTTTGCTCAGCGCTTTATCCAAATCATTGGATTCAGGTGTTCCAATCACCTCCATGGCCGCAGGTGTATAAAATCAAGCACCTAGGCATGCAGACTGCTTCTACAAACATTTGTGAAAGAATGGGTCGCTCTCAGGAGCTCAGTGAATTCAAGCGTGGTACCGTGATAGGTTGCCACCTGTGCAATAAGTCTATCTGTGAAATTTCCTTGCTACTAAATATTCCACGGTCAACTGTTAGTGGTATTATAACAAAGTGGAAGCAACAGGGAACAACAGCAACTCGGCCACCAAGTGGTAGGCCACATAAAATGACAGAGCGTTGTCAGCGCACAGTGCGCAGAAGTCGTCAACTGTCTGCAGGGTCAATAGCTAAAGACCTCCAAACTCTGTGGGGCCTTCAGATTAGCACAACAGTGTGTAGAGAGCTTCATGGAATGGGTTTCCATGGCCGAGCAGCTGCATCCAAGCCTTATATCACCAAGTGCAATGCAAAACGTTGGTTGCAATGGTGTAAAGCACGCTGCCACTGGACTCTACAGCAGTGGAGACATGTTCTCTGGAGTGACAAATTATGCTTCTCTGTCTGGCAATCCGGTGGACTTGTCTGGGTTTGGCAGTTGCCAGGAGAACGGTACTTGCCTGACTGCATTGTGCCAAGTGTAAAGTTTGGAGGAGGGGGGATTATGGTGCAGGGTTGTCTTTTAGGGGTTGGGCTTAAGGCGTCAGCATACCAAGACATTTTGGACTCCACAAATCTGGCCTTTATGGAACACTGGCAAGAAGATAGCCATTGTTGAAAGAAAGCCATAGGTAGTTCTGTTTGCCGTTTGTGAGAAGCCATGTGAGGGACACAGAAAACATGCGGAAGTTGCTCTGGTCAGATGAGACCAAAATTGAACTTTTTTGCCTAAAAGGAAATTGCTATGTGTGATGTAAAACTAACACTGCCCATCACCCAAAACACACCATCCCCACCATGAAACGTGGTAGCAGCATCATGTTATGGGGATGCTTTTCTTCAGCAGGGACATGGAAGCTGGTTAGAGTAGATGGGAAGATGGTTGGAGCCAAATACCGGGCAATCTTAGAAGAAAACCTGTTAGAGTCTGCGGTAGACTTGAGACTGTGGCGGAGGTTCACCTTCCAGGAGGTCAACGACCCTAAACATACAGCCAGAGCTACAATGGAATGGTTTAGGTCAAAGCATATTCGTGTGTTAGAATGACCGAGTCAAAGTCCAGACCTAAATCCAATTGAGAATCTGTGGCAAGACTTGAAAAGAAAAATGGGCAAAAATTTCACTCTCTAGATGTGCAAAGCTGGTAGAGACATCCCCAAAAAGAGCTGCAGCTGTAATTGCAGTGAAAGGTGGTTCTACAAAGTATTAACTCAGGGGGGCTGAATACAAATGCATGCCACACTTTTCAAATATTTGTAAATAATTTTAACCACTTCAAGTCCGAACACTTTCACCCTCTTCCTGTCCAGGCCAATTTTCAGCTTTCAGCACTATCACACTTTGAATGACAATTGCACGGTCATGCAACACTGTACCCATATCTATATTTTAGCATTTTTTGAGACAGATAAAGCTTTATTTTGGTAGTATTTATTCACCACTGGGATTTTTATTTTTTTTGCTATATAAATTAAAAAGTCCCAAAATTTTGAAAAAGTGTTTTTCTTATAAAATTTTGCAAATAAATAGAATTTCATCATAAATCTTGGCCAAATTTTATTCAGTTATCTATTTAGTAAAAAAAATAACCCAAATTTGTTTATAACCAAAAATTATCATTTTAAATTTTTTTTTTTTTTAATTTAAATTTTATTTATTTCAGGTACTTATATAGCGCCGTCAATTTATGCAGCGCTTTACATATATATTGTACATTCACATCAGTCCCTAACCCTCAAGAGGCATACAATCTAAGGTCCCTAACTTTCATACATACATTCATACATACACATATTAGGGACAATTTAGACAGGAGCCAAATAACCTACCAGCATGTCTTTGGAGTGTGGGAGGAAACCGGAGTACCTGGAGGAAACCCACGCAGGCACAGGGAGACTGCAGGCAGGTGGTGCCATGGCTGGGATTTGAACCAATGACCCTAGTGCTGCCAGGCGGAAGTGCTAACCATTTAGCCACTGTGCTATCCAATTTTTATTTGTTTTTTTCTCTTTTTTTTTTTTTTTCATGCGGTCACCCTAGCAGTACAGTGTCACCATGTTGACACTGTACTACTTGTGGGGGGTGATGAAGATTTTTTTTTTTATACTGATTGCATTTACAGCCTTTATGGGTGTAAAAGCAATCATTTCTCCTTCTCTCTGGCTGCATTCTTGCAGCCATTGAGAAATACTGTGTGAGCTGTGATTGGTCACAACTTGTCACATGGTACAAGGCTGTTGTGAATAGCCTTGTACCATGCGACCCCTGTGATCATTCACAGATTTCACACGTAGTAAGCAATGATGTCAGAAGTGACATCTTGCTTACTATTCTGCATGTGATCACTGATTGACCAATCGGTAATCACATGATCGGGACCTCGCACAGAGGTCCCATACAACAATCGGTGTTCCACTGTGTCCAGAGGACACAGCAGGCACCGGATCGCGGTGCTGCGACTCCCAGGGAGCGTGCACAGTCCAAAATGGCAGGCGCCGTTTATGAACAGCAACCCGCCCCTGGACTGCCACCGTCCGGCTATTTATATACAATTTGCCGGATGGCAAGTGGTTAAAAACCATTTATCATTTTACTGCCACTTCACAATTATGTGCCACTTTGTGTTGGTCTATCACATAAAATACCCAATAAAATACATTTATGATTTTGGTTGTAACATGACAAAATGTGGAAAAATTCAAGGGATATGAGTACTTTTTCAAGGCACTATATGTCAAAGGTATCTCCCATTCAGATTTGCCAACAGTAGAACCTGTCTCATCTCATTGCTCTGTGTTCTGGCTTCCCAGAACTTCCTGTCAGACACTATAAGATACAAATCCTTGGATGTCAAGGGTTGGTCCCTAAATCAACAAGCAGTTCAGTGGATCTTCAATAAATAAGGTTATAAATGGCAGTGGTTCCTGCAAGAATGAGCTTCCCAGAGCTGGAAGGAATGGAACTATTTAACATCCAGCTGGGTCGGCAGGTTAGCCTATATATAAACCCAGCAGATCCAATGGTCTCCAGACTCCTCATCAGGATTCGCAGTTGTCAAGTTGTGATTTTAGGGCAATAATTTCGCAGTGGTCTTAAAGGTTGTGGTATCCTCAAGTAAAGTATCTGGTCCGGGAACCTCATATTCTCCTCCTGAGATTTCAGACCCTATGCAGCGTGATCAGGTGTATCATCCAATTCAGCGAAGTTCTATCTAGCTGCTGGGAGACCAAAAGGTGAAGGCTCACCTGGGGGTCTCGCCTTCAGTGTTTGAAACTCTGTAAAGCCAGGGCACCTGCTACAAACTTCATGTATACTAGAACATGTAGAATTTTAAAGGATTGAATCCTCTGCTCCCTGCTCTAAGGCTAGATATGAGATTAAGTGGTAATCGAGTCTTGGTCATGTTCTCACTCTCTGGGATCAAGTAATTGTCGCGTATCTGGGTAAGCCAATTCTGAAGCCTGTGCAGATTGTTCTTTCCCTTTGGGACTTGCAATTAGTGCAAATAGTGCTAGACATGTTGTCCCACTCTTATGTTAAATTATAAATTGAACTTGTGAGTCACTAAATATTTTTTTAAATACTTTTTAAAATAGGTTCGTCAGCACCAAACACATACTCATCCAATGTGTATATAGACTCAACAAATACCACAATAGTGCCGCTCTCCTAATTAATGAAAAATATATACTTATATAATAGTGTAATACCAAATAATATCTCTTATTAATAATATAGTGAAAAAACATAAATATTGACTAGTAAAAACCAACCAATATTCAATGTGCACAAAAATGAATATGGTCAAAAAATAATAAATAAATAGTGAATAAATCAGTCTCTGGTGGTACACATGACAAGTCCAAGGTGATATTAGATCCAATTCCCAGTGATTTTAATTATAATCTTATTATGTGCTCACCTCATACAAAGCCTATGAAAAGGCTAAAATAGCTTATGTTCACCAGATGGAACAATATCCATGAATTGACCGTAGCAGTAATGGTGGTTACTCCTTCAACGTGGCTCTCCTCTCCTGCCACTATCCTCACAGGGATCTCTCACTCTCTTAATAGACTGGAACACTCCTCCTTGGTATATCCCTCAGTATAAGAAGAAATAAAGACATAGTGTCTTATCCTTTTAAAATATAGAGCCTTTAATGTGTACGCATTACACTCACATGTAAAAAGGTTTAAAACGCTTTGTAAAAAGTCAATAGCCAGTAAATAAAACAAGTGCGCCTCTCGCACTGTGTACTTGTCGTCCTCGAGTGCCGGGTGACGTCACTGCCCTCCTTACGCGTTACGCCGCAGGTCACGCAGCTTCATCAGGGAGTTTGATTGGACGTTCCTCACACCCGTCTGTCTATATATATTGTTGATCATGGGCGCGGCCATCTTTTTGGGGCCATCAGCCATATGGTTAACACGCTCAGTATGCAAACAATAATATTAAACAGATCCTGATACTTTGTAACTGCTATAATTTTCGGCACCTTCCTGATTCGCAAGTACACTGGCGGAGGGCATTACAAATACAATGTATTACATTTTATTTGCATACACCACAACAATCTCTATCCTTATCTGTTATATCTGAAAATTACATATATACTTATAGCCATAATACTAAATAAAATATCTTTATTGAAATTACATAGAAATAAAAACAGAAATAAAAAATAGAAATAAAAAATGAAAATAAAATGAAAATAAATATACATCAAAATAAAAAAAATATAAAATAAAAATAAAATTAAAATACATCAATATATTTAGATAAATAAATATAAAGACACATATGTAACTACATATATATAAACCTACTAAAACATGAAATATAAAACCCACCCTATTCCTAATCCTAAAAACTATAGACCTATTAACCAGATCTAAATATATCAAATGGTGTAATATAAATTACAAAGAATACTCAATTAAATATAACAATATGATATTAATACCATATCGATGCTATATCAGGTGTTACTAATAAAGCAGGAAAGATCAAATTCCTTGTTGAGGCCACCAGGGGCCAAACTTCCTAACTCATTTATCCACAGAGATTCCTTTTTACTAAGCTCTCTCACCATATTATCTCCTCTCCAATGCGGTATGTGTTTGACTATACCCCAGAATTCAACCTTATTAACCTCACTCTTATGATATTTCTGAAAATGAAGTGATAAATGATGGTACTTAAAAGCAATGCTAATATTATGTATATGTTCTTTAATACGTGCCTGTAAGTTACGTTTAGTATGTCCTACATATAACTTGTTACATGGACATTTTATAACATATACAACACCTTTAGTGTCACATGATATAAATTCCTTAATCATGTATTGTTTCCCCTTTTTTGGATTAATAAAATACTGTCTAAATTTGGGATTGGCTGATGTTCTTTTGCAGCCATAACATCTGCCACATTTATACATGTGAGTGTAATGCGTACACATTAAAGGCTCTATATTTTAAAAGGATAAGACACTATGTCTTTATTTCTTCTTATACTGAGGGATATACCAAGGAGGAGTGTTCCAGTCTATTAAGAGAGTGAGAGATCCCTGTGGGGATAGTGGCAGGAGAGGAGAGCCACGTTGAAGGAGTAACCACCATTACTGCTACGGTCAATTCATGGATATTGTTCCATCTGGTGAATATAAGCTGTTTTAGCCTTTTCATAGGCTTTGTATGAGGTGAGCGCATAATAAGATTATAATTAAAATCACTGGGAATTGGATCTAATATCACCTTGGACTTGTCACGTGTACCACCAGAGACTGATTTATTCACTATTTATTCATTATTTTTTGACCATATTAATTTTTGTGCACATTGAATATTGGTTGGTTTTTACTAGACACTATGGGGTTTATTTACTAAAGCTGGAGAGTCCAAAATCAGATTCCCTTCTGCATAGAAACAAATCAGCTTCCAGGTTTCATTGCCAAAGCTTCATTGAACAAGCTGAGGTTAGAAGCTGATTGGTTTCTATGCAGAAGGGAGTCTGATTTTGGACTCTTCAGCTTTAGTAAATAAACCCCTATATATTTTTTCATTATATTATTAATAAGAGATATTATTTGGTATTACACTATTATATAAGTATATATTTTTCAGTAATTAGGAGTGCGGCACTATTGTGGTATATGTTGTCCCACTCTACTTTCTTCTGAATAGGACTTCCTCAATTTCCTCAGTAACACTGAAGCAGTATTTCTTATAGTTATCATGTCTGGAAGAAGGATCTCAGATATTCAAGTGTCAAGATGTAAACTACCTTATTGCTACCATTTTCAAACACGGTAGCTCTAATCTTCTCTTCAGCACCATGCAAAGATCTGCAAATCTTTGCATCTAGGTCAGGACATCGTCCTTCCAGCGTGCCCAAACTGAAATGTCTGAGACACCACAGGCATTGGAAGAAGACTAAATGTTGAAGAAATACATGAAAGTCCCCCTTCTTTCAGAAATTCAGACAAGGACTCTTCCAGCCTAGCACTGTCAGAAGAGAACTTTTACTGTCCACTAGGATAATTCTATTGTCGGTGGTCAAGGTAATCTGATGGGCTTATTATATGGAAAAGATGAATCCATCAATTGAGTGCCATGTCCACTTTACCAGATGGATTGCATGCTCTTGGGTAGAATTCTGAGGTCCAGAATTATTCTACAGGACACCAACCAGGTTCATGTAATACAAACCATTTCTAGCCCATTACAAAGTTGGTCAAGCAACACTGAAAACAGGGAAGTTTGACTTCAGTTCTAACTGAATCTAATGATATGTTGATTAAAACACTTCAGCATTACGTGTGCTACATCCCATACATGTATGCTGTCATGTTTGTATCAGAAAAATGTATACTTACCTGATGGAAATGTTCCTTTTCCTGGTGCATAAGCATAACAACATAAAGGTCCCTCCCTAAGGGTTTTGCATTGAGTGTACAGTACTTACGAGAATGCCGCCTGGGGGGAGGTGACTTTTTTTATCTAGTATAACCAGTCCTTTGATTGGGTAGGGGGCATAGCCTGCCCATATGTGTATGCTATCATGCCTTATGCATCAGGAAAGGAACATTATTGTCAGGTAAGTATACAATTTTCCAATTTTTTGGGCTATGCGTCACTAGCAAGAGATCACTTTACTTTTTATCTACAGTACAATACTTGGTGAGGTGGCAGCTACAGGCTCTGTTATGTGTACAGTTGCAAGAAAAAGTATGTGAACCCCTTGGGATTACGTGGAGTTTTGCATGAATTGGGCATAAAATGTGCTCTGAACGTCATCTAAGTCACAACAATAGAAGAACACAGTCTGCTGAACATAATACTACACAAACATTAGATGTTGCCATGGTTTAATTGCACATAACATGTAAACATTCACAGTGCAGGGAGGAAAAAGTATGTGAACCTTTGGACTTAATAACTGGTTGACCCTCCTTTGGCAGCAATAACCTCAACCAAACATTTCCTGTAGTTGCAGATCAGACCTGCACAACGATCTGGAGTAATTTTGGACCACTCCTCTTCACAAAACTGTTTCAGTGTAGCAATATTCTTGGGATATCTGGTGTGAATCGCTCTCTTAAGGTCATGCCACAGCATTTCAATCGGGTTGAGGTCAGGACTATGACTGGGCCACTCCAGAAGGTGTATTCTGTGCTGTTGCAGCCATTGTTTTGTTGAATTACTTGTATGCTTTGGGTCATTGTCCTGTTGCATCACCCATCCTCTGCGGAGCTTCAGTTGGCGGACAGATGGTCGTACGTTTTCCTGCAAAATGTCTTGATATACTCTGGAATTCATTTTCCCATCAATGACAACAATCCGTCCAGGCCCTGAGGCAGCAAAGCAGCCCCAAACCATGATGCTCCCTCCACCATGTTTTACAGTGGGGATGAGGTTTTGATGTTGGTGTGCTGTGCCTTTTTTTCTCCACACATAGTATTGTGTGTTCTTCCCAAACAACTCAATCTTGGTTTCATCTGTCCACAGTATATTTTGCCAGTAGTGCTGTGGAACATCCAGGTGCTCTTTTGCAAACTTCTAACGTGCTGCAATATTCTTTTTGGACAACAATGGCTTCCTCCGTGGTGTCCTCCCATGTACTCCATTCTTGTTTAATGTTTTCCTTACTGTAGATGTGTCAACAAAAATGTTAGCATGTGCCAGAGATTTCTGTAGGTCTTTAGCTGACACTCTGGGATTCTTCTTTACCTCATGCAGCATTCTGCGCTGTGCTCTTGCAGTCATTTTTACAGGACGACCACGCCTAGGGAGAGTAGCAACAGTGCTAAACTTTCTCCATTTGTAGATAGTCTGTCTTACCGTGGACACATGAACATCAAAGCTTTTGGAGATACTTTTGCAACCCTTTCCAGCTTCATGCAAGTCAACAATTCTTGATCGTAGGTCTTCTGAGAGCTCTTTTCTGCGAGGCATGGTTCACATCAGACAGTGCTTCTTGAAACCAGTAAACCCAAAACAGGTGTGTGTTTTTTAAGGGCAGGACAGCTGTCAGCAACACATCCAATATCATCACACTGATTGGAGTCAAGGTTGGCTCACTCCTGGCTCCAATTAGCTCTGGTAGAAGTTGTTAAGCTAGGGCCTCACATACTTTTTCCTCCCTGCACTGTGAATGTTTACATGTTATGTGCAATTAAACCATGGCAACATCTAATGTTTGTGTAGTATTATGTTCAGCAGACTGTGTTCTTCTATTGTTGTGACTTAGATGACGTTCAGAGCACATTTTATGCCCAATTCATGCAAAACTCCACGTAATCCCAAGGGGTTCACATACTTTTTCTTGCAGCTGTATATATACATGATTGTGCCTCTTTTGGGTTCTGGGCGTGCAAGGTGTTCCTCCTGTGACCGCTGTGTCCACTGGGCACAGCAAAGTACTGTTACTAGTAACCTGGTATCATGTGATAGCAATACTTGGTCATAGCAATCACATGATAACAATGTAAACAACCTGTCATGAATGCTTTCCATTCATGAATAACTTTCTGACAGTTTTTTTTTATCTGTGATTGTCCCACAACAATCATATAGTGCATGGATACCTGTAGCATGTGATTTCAGTGTAGTCAACCACAGGTCACTACCAGGGGCGGACTAACCATTTGGAAACTCGGGCATTGCCTGAGGGCCCGGGGTCAGTAGGGGGCCCCATGAGATGCCCCTGGTACCTTTTTCATAGGCTTTTTTGAGTTTGTGCAAGGACACAGGGGCCCCATGAGTTGTCAGTCCGCCCCTGGTCACAACCATAACAGCAACCTGTTCATGAATGGGGAAACCCATTCATCACTGTAGAAGCAAAAAGTGTAAAAAAAAAAAAAAATTTAAAAAAACTTCTGATCACCCCCCCCCCCCCTTAAGAGTAGTATAGTGTCACTATGGTGACACTGAGCTACTCTGTTGACAAGATGTGAAAAAACACTAAAAAGAAAAAAAAATATTTAATAGAAAAGTATAAAAAAAAATTTCAAATTTTTTTTTTACATACTGTCACTAGTCAGTATTACTGCCACACCGGTCATATGATGACACTGTACTGCACTGGTGCCAGCATGTGAAAAAAAAATGGTATTCATTTTTACAAATAATTGTGAAAAATAAAAATTACACATTCAAAAAACTCACCATGCCTTTTACTAAATATCTTGGACTGTCTACTTCCCAAAATTTTGGGATATTTGTACTGTCCTGGAATTTTAAGGGCCTGAAGAAATTAAATAGGCCATCAGTACATCAGGATTGATCAATTTACAGAAGTATTTACCATAGTTTGTACACTAATTGGGATTTTTTTTAACAGATATACTTGTGTAGCAGAATACATTTTGGTGTAAGAAATTTGATTTTATTGGGTATGTAACAAAAAGTAGAAAATATTGTTTTGTTTTTCTTTTTTCATTTTCAATCTTTTTTTCATTTATATAATAAAGAACTTAGTGGTGATCAAATGCCACCAAAAGAAAGCTCTATTTGTGCTGAAAAAAAAATGATATACATTTATTTTGGGTGCTTAATAGACAGAAAAAAAATGCCCTGGTCATGATGGGGGTAAAACCTTCCGGAGCCAAAATGGTTAAAGAAAACCTGTGATTGATCTATGCAGGACACCTGAGTGCTGTTGACAGGGAAGCAAAGGTACAGCAGGCCTAAGCTACTGTGTATGCTGACTTTAAAGTGAAATTGTTGCTTTTTCCTCCACAGCTATAGCATCGGTTCCTTTTAAAAATCCACGGATCTTTTGCTCATTACAGAAGTACCCATCCACTTGTACTGTTCCATTATTTCAGTAATGCTGCTACATTGCATCGTTTGTAAAGTAGAACCCCCACAGAAGACTGCTGCCTGGGTCTAAAGACTATGCTCTCCAAAACAAAAAAGAGACCCAGCAGCGATGTGCATGGCAGCTAAAAGGCAGTTTCATATTCCTTCATAATATGCTTCAATCAGATTCATAAAACCCCATGGCTCCAATTAGCAGCAGAGTGCCCTTAGGAGAAAATGTACAAGTATGGGCCATGTCCATTGTTCCCTGTAAGATAAAAAAATCCATGTTAATGAAAAGTCATCAGCCTGCTTCATGGACAGAAGGAACTGTTAAAGTTTTTAAAAACTCAAAAGTGAAATTGAAAGTAAGCCTTTAGGTACTATAATGGTTGTTGGACCACAATGGTGCTTGTGTATACTTTTAGATTCTTTTCAAGAGCAAACATAGTGCTTAATATAACATTTATGCTAAAGTCACCACTTTCACCACTGAAGTATCCTTGTTGTCTCTGACAGAAAGCAAAGTTGCCCCAAATAATTATAAAGCTACAGTCCCACCTTGACACGCACATGTTAGAACTTGTTGCATCTAATTCCAATGGCTTCCATAATACTCAGACTAAGGTAAATACCTAACTGTTTCCAGCATATCACTGACACTTAACGGGCTGTTTTCACATATTGCTTAGAGTTGTTCCTTTAAACCATTAATACAAAAAAAAAAAAAAGAACCACACTAAAGTGCTTACACGTATCTAACGGTATATTTTTCTCATTAATATCCATTCTCTCTCAGGTTCCCAAGGTCCCTGAAACCCGGGATGCTCTCAAATGCAAATATCAAGCTTATATTGAGGCATATTAATGTCAAGGGTAAAGTAAATCAATTGCCACCACATCACCAATACTTAAGTTTAATCTTTTACCAGAACATGCATGGAAAACATACACACATATATATACAGTTGTGTTCAAAATAAAAGCAGTCAGACATCACTAACCTGATCAATCACTGTTTTTGGTAGAAATTATATTTCTACATGGCAAATAATTTACTAGCAGGTGTAGTAGAGTAATAGAAATCCAACAGACCCAACAGTCATGACATGCATGCTGCTGATTCTGTGTAATTGAATCACTAATTGAAAGGGGCATGTTCAAAATAATAGCAGTGTGGAGTTCTATTAGTGAGGTCATTCATTCTTTAAAAACAGGTGGCAATTATTGCCCTTTATTTAAGGAAGGAAGGCAGCAAATGTTGTACATGCTGGTTACAGTGCATTTCTCTCTGAAATTCTGAGGAAAATGGGTCGTTCCAGACATTGTTCAGAAGAACAGCGTACCTTGATTAAAAAGTTGATTGGAGAGGGGAAAACATATAAAGAAGTGCAGAAAATGATAGGCTGCTCAGCTAAAATGATCACAAATGCTTTAAAATGGCAACTAAAATCTGAAAGATGTTGAAGAAAGCGAAAAACTACCATTCGAATGGATAGAAGAATAGCCAAAATGGCAAGGACTCAGCCAACAATCAGCTCCAGGAAGATCAAAGAAGGTCAAAGTTGCCTGTGAGTACTGTTACAATTAGAAGACGCCTATGTGAAGCCAAGCTATCTGCAAGAAGCCCCCACAAACTCCCACTGTTGAAAAAAAGATGTGCTGAAGAGGTTACAATTTGCCAAAGAGCACATTGACTGGCCTAAAGAGAAATGGCACAACATTTTGTGGACTGATGAAAGTAAGATTGTTCTTTTTGGGTCTAGTGGCCGGAGACAGTTTGTCAGATGACCCAAACACTGAATTCAAGCCACAGTACACTGTGAAGACAGTGAAGCATGGTTGCGCAAGCATCATGATATGGGGATGTTTCTCATACTACGGTGTTGGGCCTATTTATCACATACCAGGGATCATGGATCAGTTTGAATATATCAGAATACTTGAAGAGGTCATGCTGCCATATGCTGAAGAGGAAATGCCCTTGAAATGGGTGTTCCAACAAGACAACGACCCCAAACACACCAGTAAAAGTGCAACATCTTGGTTCCAGACCAAAAAGATTGACGTTATGGAGTGGCCAGCCCAATCCCCGGATCTTAATCCAATAGAAAACTTCTGGGGTGACATCAAAAATGCAGTTTCTGAGGCAAAACCAAGAAATAGAGAAGAACCGTGGAATGTAGTCCAATCATCCTGGGCTGGAATACCTGTTCACAGGTGCCAGAAGTTGGTTGACTCCATGCAACACAGATGTACAGCAGTTCTCAGAAACAGTGCTTATATAACTAAATATTAATTAAGTGATTCAAAGGAAAGCCAAATCTTCAAACATTTTTCAGTTTATATAGTGAATGTTTGAGTTTATAAAGAAGAATACAAACTGCTATTTTTTTGAACAGTCTAATATTCACTTTTCTTCAATTTTTTAGAGGAACAACACACATTTGATATATTTTTATGCATGTTTTGATTTGGAATAGAATGTGTAGTGTTCCCAATGCATTTGTGTGTATGGAAATAAAAGCTATTAGACGGATTTTGAGCTTTATTCACTTTTTTCAACACACTGCTATTATTTTGAACAGAATTGTATATATCACATCATCATCCTTAAAAGTGCTAAATATATATATATATATATATATATATATATATATATATATATATATATATATATAAATAAATAGGACTTTTATGGAGGATGATCCCTCAATGAAATAACATTACAAACAGGTAAAATGTAAACATTTATTAGTATCCAGCATCGGACTAAGCCACAACTATTGTAAAAAGGCTATTTACAAGGGGCGTTCAAGTCAAACTGGGACTTTTGAGTTTATATAATAAAAGAACGAATTTCAAGGAGTGGAATCTGCATTTATTTTTTGACATACTCTCCTGCAACATTTATACATTTATCCCAGCGTTTAATGCCTGGAAAGCTTTGGCATAGAAAGATTTGTCAGTACACCTCAACCATCCTAAGACAGCCTGCTTCACTTCGTCATCAGTGCTGAAATGCTGACCTTCAAGGGCTGGTAAGCAGCATTCCTCAGAGGGGACATCTACACTGAAAATCAGGGCACTGATCACCAGTGAACTTATTATCAGTGCAGCCCCATCACTGTCTCAGTGCCCATCAATGCTGCTGATCAGTGCTGCCTGTCAATGCCAATCAGTACCTCCACATCAGTGCCACCCATCAGTATTGCCTTTCAGTGCCCATCAATGATGCCTGTCAGTACCCATCAGTGCCATCTATCTTTGCCATCTATCAGTTTCCATCAGTGCAGCGTCATCAGCACACATCAGTGAAGGAGAAAAAGTTATTTACAAAATTTTATAACAGAAATTAAAGAACTACTTTTTTTTTCAAAATTTTGTCTTTTATTTTGTTTAGCAAAACATAAAAAAGTGGTGATTAAATACCACCAAAAGAAAGCTCTATCTGTCAAAAAAAAAAAGCTAAAAATTTGGTTTGGGTACAGTGTTGCATGACCGCGCAAGTGCGACAATGCTGATAGCTGAAAATTGGCCTGGGCAGGAAGGGGGTGAAATTGCCCAGTAGGCAAGTGGTTAAACCAGGCTGTTTTTTTCTGCAGATGCGTATGCACATCCTTCTGGATCCAGGATCAGGCATTCCACATGCTGAATGCTCACAGGAAACACTGCTGTGGGCTGGGAACCACCATGGCCTGGATTGTCATTGACAGATGTACAGCCATCTTTGAAATGTTTACACCATTCAAATGTCTTACTGTGGCTCAGCGTTTGATCACCATACTGCTTTTGTTCACAAGAAACTTCATCACCAAACGCTGTTCCATCCACGCACGAACTGTTGGGAATGCAACAGCATGTACTATAATGTACTATATATAGCATTGTGTGTTAATATCACTTGACCAGTAGATGTCACTATACACTAAAGGTTACTAGTTGTGTATATCTGAAAACTTGTTTGTTCCTCTCTCTCTATCATCTCTTCAGGAAGTAATATGTCTGCTGTGAAATGTGCTCTGTATGTTTGTAACTTAAGCCACACAAGTAAAGTCTGAATTCTGCTATCACTACCAGTGTCTTCTCTAACACATAACCAACAGGTTATGGGCCCAGCTCCAGACACTGGAAAAAGGAAAACTACAAGCAAGTAAGTGCTGCATTTACAATCCTACCAATTCACTGAAAGATGGCAAGTGCTTCAGATATGAAGTTTACAATAGCAAAGCTCAACAATACCAACTACCAGCTATGGAAGTTTAAGCTTGAAATGCTGTTATCCAAAGATGACTTGTGGCAGGTACTAGATACACACAGACCCAATGACAACCCGGAAGAATGGAACAGAAAAAACAGGCAAGCAAAAGCAGTCATAAGCCTGTTAGTGGAGGACGATCAACTCATTCATATAAGGAAAGAAAGCACAGCTAAAGGTATGTGGACTGCATTACAAAAGCTGCATGAACGTGCAAACCTAAACAGTAAACTATATCTGCTACGCAAACTGTACAAGATGAGGCTGGAAAAGGGCAGGAAATAGGTGAACATGTAAATGCTATGCTAGAAATTGTGGACCAGCTGGGTGCAATAGGTGAAGAAATAAAAGGCAACCATGTTGTGGCGCTACTTCTGTGCAGCCTTCCAGAATCATACAGTGCCCTTATAAATGCTCTAGAAACTAGACCGGAAACTGAACTGATGCTAGAATATGTTAAGGGAAAATTAATTGATGAATACAGCAGAAGAAAGGAAAATTTGCATAGTGAAGAGAACGAGAGACCAGAGGCAGCTCTGAAGGTGCATGAAGGCATAAGACAAAGCAAAGAAACCAGGGTATGTTTTCGCTGCAAAAAAGGCCGGTCACCTGAAAAAGAACTGTTCAATCTGGAAAGCTGAGCAGCGAAAGCGGGAGCTACCCACAAGAGAAAGAGCTAAAGCAGTCATGAAAGAAAATGAAAGTGCATCATGGAGTGGTACTTTTAAAGTGACTCAGAATAGTACCTCACATGGATGGTACATTGATTCAGGGGCAACAAGTCACATGACAAGCGACGAGACATTCTTCACAGAAATTGATTTTAGTGTAAAAGATAAAGTCTTCCTAGCAAATGGGAAAAGTATTACAGCAGAAGGTAAAGGTCAGGGATTTCTGAACTGCAAAACACCATCAGGGGGCAAGCAGAGCATCCTTGTAAAGAATGTTCTATATGTTCCAAGCCTATAAGGAAGCCTCCTATCAGTTAAAACCCTTGCAAGCAATGGACTCACTGTTCAGTTCAGAGGTAATGAATGCACAATTCAAAATGGAAAGCAAATTCTAGCAAGAGGAAGATTAAATGAACATCTGTACAAACTCATCACTGAAAGTGAGAAGGCTAATGCGGCAACTCATAACCCACATGACAAGTGCATCCACCTGTGGCATAGAAGACTGGGGCATCGAAACCCAGAAGCTATAAAGGACTTTGCAAAGAGAGGTCTATCAGAAGACATGAAAATATTGCCTTGCCACAAACTCAGCAAGTGCACGTGTTGCATCAAAGCAAAGGCCACCCGAACCCCTCTTCCACAGACCAGTCAGAGTAAAACCATTAAACCCATGGAACTGATACACAGTGATGTGTGCGGACCAATGAAAACCATCACACCTGGCGGGAACAGGTATTTACTGACTTTCATCGACGATTATTCCAGGTACACAATAACGTATCTAATGAAGCACAAAAGTGAGACATTAGAAAAAACTTCAAGAGTTTGTAGCTATGACAAGCAACAAGTTTCAAAGGAAACCTGGAATAATACGCACTGACAATGGAGGGGAATATATGAATAAAGAGATGGAATCATACCTAAAGAAACAAGGTATTATACACCAAACAACTGTACCATACACTCCTGAGCAAAACGGTGTAGCGGAAAGAAAGAATCGCACTCTTGTAGAAATGACCAGATGTATGATTTCGGACGCTGCCTTACCTAACAAATACTGGGGAGAAGCAATAATGACTGCAACATATCTACAAAACAGGCTCCCATCAAAAGCTATTCAGAGTACACCATATGAAATGTGGAATGGATCAAAACCTAATGTAGGACACATCAGAGTATTTGGCTGTAAAGCATATGCCCACATTCCAAGTCAGAAACGCTCCAAGTTGGAGAACAAAGCCATAGAAGGCATTCTGGTTTTCTACAGTGAGCAGAGTAAGGGATATAGAATCCTTTGTCCAAAGACCAACAAGGTCACAGTAAGCCGCAGTGTTTATTTTGATGAAAGTGAAGCACCAGATAATACAATTCTTGAAATATGTGGAGAGGATTTACGCGCTGAATCAGCAAGAGACACTGACCCATGCGAAGCAGGACAAGAGCCAGAACAAGAAGAAGTGGAACTTACAATCAATGAGCCAATAGAACCCACTGAACAACAAGAAATCAGAAGATCCTCTTGAATGACAAAAGGGATACCACCCCGCAGGTTATCATACGCTGCTAAAACACATCAAACACAGGAGCCTACATCCTGGGAAGACATAGAAACTTTGCCGAGAAGGGAAGCCGATCAGTGGAGAAAAGCAGCTGAAGAAGAAATAAAATCACTTCAAGAAAATAAAACTTGATCACTAACAGAACTCCCTCCTGGTCGCAAAACCATCGGAAGCAAATGGACTTTTAAAGTGAAATATGATACAGAAGGAAACATCTATAGATACAAAGCAAGATTAGTTGCCAAGGGATACTCCCAGAAATTTGGAGAAGATTACGATGAGACATTTGCTCCAGTTGTGAAACATTCTACCATAAGAACACTCCTTAGTATTGCTGCTGGAAAGGGAATGCAAGTAAAGCATCTAGATGTCAAAACTGCCTTTTTGTATGGAGTCATCAAGGAGGATCTGTACATGGAACAGCCACCAGGATTTGAGAAAGAAAAGAACCTTGTTTGCAAACTGCAAAAGAGCATCTATAGGCTCAAGCAAGCAGCGAGAGCATGGAATGAAAAAGTTAACGAAATACTCAGAAAAGAAGGGTTCTCAAAAAGTAAAGCAGATCCATGTCTGTATTCAAAGAATCAAGAGAACAAATGGACATACATTCTAATATACGTCAATGACATCTTGACGTGTTTTGAACAAGAAGGGGACTATGACCAAATAGTTCACAAACTGAAACAAAATTTTGAAATTAAAGAGTTGGGGAACATTACTCACTATCTAGGAATTCAAATAGAGCGGGAAGAGGATGGAAGCTATCTTCTTAACCAAAGTCAGAAAATTACAGAAATGTTAGAACAGTTTCACATGCAAGATGCAAAGGAAGTGAAAACACCAATGGAACCAGATTATCCAAAAACAAGGGAACGTTATTGTTTTCTACAAAAGAGACTAAATGTCATATAATTATGCACATGCCATTGAGAAGGGGTGTTGGGAATGCAACAGCATGTACTATAATGTACTATATATAGTATTGTGTGTTAATATCACTTGACCAGTAGATGGCACTATACACTAAAGGTTACTAGTTGTGTATATCTGAAAACTTGTTTGTTCCTCTCTCTCTATCATCTCTTCAGGAAGTAATATGTCTGCTGTGAAATGTGCTCTGTATGTTTGTAACTTACAAATCCCAGTTTGACTTGAATGCCCCTCTTATATGACATAGGAGGAAGCAGGCCTTCTTTGGTTTTCCTTCCTCCATGATATTTAATTTATTTTGGTGTATCCCAGCTTTCAAGCTACCAGAAAAAACTGAAAGGTATGTGCAGGTGCTTACTGGTTTTTATCATACAGTACATACCCGTGTGGTCGTTAAGGCATGCTATTTCAAACAACAACTTATTATTTAGATCTTTTTAAAAACAAAACTGAAACATGGCATACGCTAATATTTTACCTACCTTGAGGACTTTTATGCATTTGCCATTTTCACAGTCCCATAGTCTTACCTGCAAAAATAACAAAGTCCTGTTTTGGTACATTTAGGATACTTTGCCCTATAATCATTCTATTCTAACATTAAACTATTTATTTAGAAATGCAAGCATTGGAAGTGTCAGGACAGAAAAAATCTTAACTGAATTCCTGAATAACTGAAGTGAAAACTGAAATCCACAAAACATCTACATAGGTATTTGAACCACATACCTATAAACTGTCTTACCTGCCAAAGACTATGTAATTCTGTGCAGCCAGTCCTATGATTTAGATTTCCCAACCAAGTAGCATACCTTCACTCTCTTAAAGCAGGATTTCACTTACGCAGTCAACATTGACTATGTATATTCATACATACACATATTAGGGCCAATATAGACAGGAGCCAATTAACCTACCAGCATGTCTTTGGAGTGTGGGAGGAAACAGGAGTGCCGTGGTTGGGATTTGAACCAACAACCCTAGTACTGCCAGGCCAAAGTGCTAACCATTTAGCCACTATATTTAGGCACACATGTGGCCAATCACCTGCAAGGAGGCGGAGCCGAGCGGCAGCGCGAACATCGAGTGAGGGAGCCGCTGCAGTGCATGAAGGAGGACAGCTGACCGCCCGGTAAGTGTGCAGTGCAGATGGTGCTGCTGCAACCAGGTATGCTGGCTGCAGCAGCACCTAGGCTGGAGCAGGGGTCAGCAAGTTAAGTGTCATTGGGGTCAGTGGGAGGAATAGTGCCCCATCATTGGTGTCACTGATACCAATGATGGGGCACGATTGCTCCCCCCACTGACACCAATTATGGGGCACTATTCCTCTCCCCACTGACACCAACGATGGGCACTATTCCTTCCCCCACTGACACCAACGATGGGGTACTATTCCTCCCACTGACACCAATGTTGGGACACTATCCCCCCCACACTGACATCAATGACGGGGCACTAAGCCCCCCCCTCCCCACACTGACACCAATGACGGGGCACTATTCCTCCCCCCACTGACACCAAGGACCGGGCACTATTCCTGACACCAATGATGGGGTACTATTCCTCCCCCCACTGACACCAATGACGGGGCACTGTTGATGTCAGTGGAAGGAACAGTTCCCCACCGTTGGTGTCATTGGGAGGAATAATGCCCCACCCTTAGTGTCTTTGTTAGGCATAGTGCCCCATCACTGGTGTCAGTGTGGAAGTAATAGTACCCCATCATTGGTGTCAGTGGGAGAAATAGTGCTCCATCGTTGATGTCAGTGGGAGGAATAGCGCCCCATCGTTGTCAGTGGGCGGGGCTCTAATAGGAAGAGGTGGAGCCTAAATAGGAAGGGATGGGGTTTACAGATGATGGGGTGGATCTTAAACAGGAAGGGGTGGGACAAATTTAGATGCGGGGGGTGCCCGATTTTAGTCTTGCCTAGGGCAGCACAAAACCAAAATACACCACTGTGCTGACCCCGAGTATTACTGGAGGTTGATGCCAAGACAAATTGTGTTTTTGTTAGTTCGTTTAGCAATATACATTAAATGTTTTTAAATTACTCCATAACTAGAAGTTGTGAGCTCAGCTTTAAAGCCCAAGTCTGAACACAAGAATTTTAAAGTGGTAGTAAACTTGTGTTTTTATTTGTTTTTTTTTTCTTTATCTACAGGTAAGCTTATAATAAAGCTTACCTGTAGGTAAAATGAATATCTCCTAAACTTGCACCGTTTAGGAGATATTCTCTCTTTCCTGAAGCAGGCGCACATGCTCTGAAGGAACGGCATACCTGTGCCGTTCCTTCAGTGCTGTGTGTCATGGCCTGGGATTCCTATTTGCATGCGCGGGATCATGGCCTGGCCTGTCAGACGGCCGGAGATCGTGAACCTGGAAAATGTATGATTTGCCACATTACAACGAGCTTGCCTCATGGGTATCTAGGCTGGGGCATATTTGCCGCGAGGTGTCAGTGTGGGAGGAATAGTGCCCCATCATTGGTGTCAGTGGGAGGAATAGTGCCCCATCGTTGGTGTCAGTGGGAGGAATAGTGCCCCATCGTTGGTGTCAGTGGGAGGAATAGTGCCCCATCGTTGGTGTCAGTAGAAGGAATAGTGCCCCATCGTTGGTATCAGTGGGAGGAATAGCGCCCCATTGTTGTTGTCAGTGGGAGGAATAGCGCCTGACGTTGTCAGTGAGTGGAGCTATAATAGGAAGAGGTGGAGCCTAAAGATGAAGGGGTGGGTCTTAAACAGGAAGGAGTTGGGCAAATTTAGATGCAGGGGGTGCCAGATTTTAGTCTTGACTAGGGCAGCACAAAACCAAAATACACCACTGGATCTAGATCCATTTTTGGCCTTTTAAGCCACCGAAGTGGCTCCGCTGTCCTGTTACGGTGATCCCTGTGTGAGAAACTCACTTTGGGGACTGGTTTCCCTCCCTCTCTCCTGTGCCTTCTTTCCATCTAGCCCTGGTGCATCGAGGTGTTGATGGTGAGCACATCAAGAGAAGACCAATAAACTACTCTCACTGGTCAGGAAAATGGCACATGTGTGGAATTTAGCCTTATAAAGCCTTTGTAATAAATTGAGAATTGAGTGATGTGCAGCGGAGGTATTTAGTTTTAAATGGCTAGTTTCATGTTTTGAAGACTTTGGCATTAATTTATCAGTTCTGTCTTAAAGGCTGATATGAAACTTAATCCAGCTGATAACATTGGAAAAAAGTAGAAGAAAATACAGTACCTAAAGTTTAAAGACACTCTGTAACCTTTAAAGGGTAACTCCACTTTTGTGGGCAAAATATTGCAAATAAAAATAAATAATATAGTATATACACAAGTAATAATGTAATTTATTGTTCCATAGGAGGTACCTGAATGTCCTTGGATGTGAAGGGTGATATCTTGGTCATTGCAGCATATAATTGCATTCAGCCGGCGATTGTGTGTCTTGTAAAAGTAATCAAAGTGGCTAAAGATCTGCTGTATTACTTTTACAGGTGGCAGAAGGGGGTCCCCCTAGCTTCGCCACCTTTACCGGGCTCTCTTGTGCAATTGAGGAGACCGGTAAGGATGCATCCAGCGGCATCCTGTTCCTGTAATTCAGCGGAAAGAACTGATGTCGTTCTTCCACTGTTTGACATCAGCAACTAGGAGCGACAAGGATTTAGTCCAGGGGTGTCCAACCTGTGGCCCTCAGAGCCCTCTAATGTGGCCCTCCACCTCAAACTGAATGCAGGGGTTTTGGTGTGTTTTAGGAAAGTGCACTACACCGACAAGATATAATAGAAGTCTATGGCAAAGCTCAGCTAACCCACAGGTGCTCTGCACTGCACTCTGGTGCAGGTAAACTGTAGTGCATCAGTGTGAAAGCAGACTTATAGGGGGCTCAAGGCAGTAAGGACTTGTATACGTTTGTGGTTTGGGGGACAGTAAAACCAGAGCCCCCCCCAACCACTGGTGTAGAGTCAGGGGTGGCAATGGTGACCCTGACCCATGCTCCAGGAGGCCCGTGTGGCCTATCTCTGTTTAAATTTGGACAGGAGGTGCGGCAGGAGTGACATATACAGAAACTGATCTGCTCCATTTTCTCCTGGAACCGCTGAAAGATGGCTTCTTCTTCTCCCCCTCCTACCAGCATTCAGCAACTGCAGGAGGAAAATGTTAATTGTACTATTAAGAATAAAAAGTTTTTTAAACCATTTCATTTCAATGTGGCACACGACTGGTTACCAAATCACTTAAGTGGCCCTTACTTTTCAAAAGGTTGAGCACCCCTGATTTAGTTACTTCTGGTTTTGGGCTCAGTAAACAAGCCATTACAAGCTTCAACCAGCATCAGATCACATCGATCGGGCTGGGGCCCACACCCAGGAAGGAGCCTGACCATGGCTTGGAGCAGAAGCTTGATGTGAGGACTCCCAAGCACCTCCAGTGTCCTGCTGAGGACCTCCCCGGAGCTCAGTGGACGCCGGGCGATCAGGTGATCTGCCGCAAAGGAGCTCTGGGAGGCAGAGGAGCCAGCCGGCGTTTCTTGGAGCAAGGGAGACACCGGCTCTCTTCCTCCTGCACACAGGACCGTGGCAGCTGGAGACACGCGGAAACGGGCTGGGTGAACCCCCCCTGCAATCCACTCATTGTGAGAGGGGAATGAGTGCAATGTTCCCCAGAAGAGAGTACCTGGAGGCGCCTCACCCCTCACTTGGAGTAAATGAAGAGATGTCATAAAGTGCAGGAAAGTCTCTCAGAGAAGTTCAATCCCATAGAAACCAGAGATCTCACATGGGGGAGAAGTATTCCTGTTTCGAGTGCAGGAAATGTTTTTCATGTACTATTTTTATATATACCAGTGATAATACAAGAGGGAGCAGCCATACCCTTGTTCAGAGTACGGGAAATGTTTTTCACAGAAGTCCAGTCTGCATATACAGTTGTGTTCAAAATAATAGCTCAAAAATTCACTATATAAACTGAAAAATGTTTGAAGATTTTGCTTTCCTTTGAATCACTTAATTAATAGTTGTACAGTTGTGACCAAAATTATTCAACCCCCAATGCTGTAAAGGGGTTTAGGGACTATAGTGTACATTTGGAATTGTATTCAGAATCAAATCCTACAAGGACGTTGTAACTACCCAAATGCAACTAAAATGACATCAATTGTTTATGTAATACAGTAGTAAATGGTTCTTATGTGGTTTCTTCATTGCCACAATTATTCAACCCCTTAAAGACTACCACTCTGAAGAACAGAGGTTCATACAGGTGCTTTCCATCAGGTATTGAAAACACCTGTGGATGTCACCGAGCAGCAATCAAGCATAATAAGCACCAATTAGGCAGCTTTAAAATGACTGTGATACTCAGCTCCTTCTAGACATTTACTGGTGTGGTTACAAACATGGTGAAGGCAAGAGAATGGTCCAGGAAGACAAGAGAAGAGGTGATTTCTCTTCACAGGAAGGGCAATGGCTATAAGAAGATTGCAAAGATGTTAAACATACCAAGAGACACCTTAGGAAGCATCATTCGCAAATTCAAGGCAAAGGGCACTGTTGAAACGCTACCTGGTCGTGGCAGAAAGAAGATGCTGACTTCGACTGCTGTGCGCTACCTGAAGCGTAGAGTGGAGAGAAGTCCCCGTGTGACTGCTGAGGAACTGAGAAAAGATTTGTCAGATGTGGGTACAGAAGTTTCAGCCCAGACAATAAGACGCACACTGCGTAATGAAGGCCTCCGTGCCAGAACTCCCAGGCGTACCCCCTTGCTGTCTCCAAAGAATAAGAAGAGTCGACTGCAGTATGCCAAAAGCCATGTGGACAAACCACAAAAGTTGTGGGATAGTGTTCTGTGGACTGATGAAACAAAATTAGAACTGTTTGGGCCCATGGATCAACGCTATGTTTGGAGGAGGAAGAACAAGGCCTATGATGAAAAGAACACCTTGCCTACTGTGAAGCATGGTGGAGGGTCAATCATGCTTTGGGGCTGTTTTGCTTCTGCAGGTACAGGGAAGCTTCAGCGTGTGCAAGGTACCATGAATTCTCTTCAGTACCAGGAGATATTGGATGGAAACGTGATGCAGTCCGTCACACACCTGAGGCTTGGGAGACGTTGGACCTTTCAACAGGACAATGATCCCAAGCATACCTCCAAGTCCACTAGAGCATGGTTGCAGAGGAAAGGCTGGAACATTTTGGAGTGGCCATCGCAGTCACCAGACTTAAATCCGATTGAGAACCTCTGGTGGGACTTAAAGAAAGCAGTTGCAGTGCGCAAGCCTAAGAATGTGACTGAACTGGAGGCCTTTGCCCATGAAGAATGGGCGAAGATACCCGTAGATCGCTGCAAGACACTTGTGTCAAGCTATGCTTCACGTTTAAAAGCTGTTATAACTGTAAAAGGATGCTGTACTAAGTACTAAGATTGAATGTCACTTGGGGGTTGAATAAAACTGATAATGCTGTGAGCACAGAAAAGACATTTGTGGTTATTTCATTATAACTGTTATGTTATATTTGTCTGACCTACAAGTGCCTCTTTAATGTAAATGTAAGCAAGATGACTGAATGATCAAAAGCAATGTCAAACTGGCCAAAACACTCAATTTCAGTGGGGGTTGAATAATTTTGGTCACAACTGTATAAGCACGGTTTCTGAGAACTGCTGTACATCTGTGTTGCATGGAGTCAACCAACTTCTGGCACATGTGAACAGGTATTCCAGCCCAGGATGATTGGACTACATTCCACAGTTCTTCTCTATTTCTTGGTTTTGCCTCAGAAACTGCATTTTTGATGTCACCCCACAAGTTTTCTATTGGATTAAGATCCAGGGATTGGGATGGCCACTCCATACTGTCAATCTTGTTGGTCTGGAACCAAGATGTTGCATGTTTAATGGTGTGTTTGGGGTCGTTGTCTCATTGAAACACCCATTTCAAGGGCATTTCCTCTTCAGCATAAGGCAGCATGACGTCTTCAATTATTCTGATGTATTCAAACTGATCCATGATCCCTGGTATGCGATAAATAGGCCCAAAACCGTAGTATGAGAAACATCCCCATACCATGATGCTTGTGCAACCATGCTTCACTGTCTTCACAGTGTACTGTGGCTTGAATTCAGTGTTTGGGGGTAATCTAACAAACTGTCTCCAGCCACTAGACCCAAAAAGAACAATCTTACTTTCATCAGTCCACAAAATGTTGTGCCATTTCTCTTTAGGCCAGTCAATGTGCTCTTTGGCATATTGTAACCTCTTCAGCACGTCTTTTTTTCAACAGTGGGACTTTGTGGGGACTTCTTGCAGATAGCTTGGCTTCAAATAGGTGTCTTCTAATTGTAACAGTACTCACAGGTAACTTTAGACCTTCTTTCATCTTCCTGGAGCTGATTGTTGAAAAAGATCATATCGATCTTGGTGTGATCTGACGCTTTGGAGGCCAGAGGAGAGCCATGGGGTCTAATAGATCCCAGATGTCTCCAAAAAAGATCTGTTATGCTTTATTGTTATCATGAGATGTTTACATTCCATGTGATAGCAGTACAAGTGATTAAAAAAATTAAAGTTACAGGGTAAAAAAAAAAAAATCAAACAAAAAGTCAAAAAACCAAAACATTTTAAAGCACCCTGTCCCACTGTGCTCCTGCGCAAAGGTGAAAGCACATGTAAGTCCCACACGCATATGTAACCACACATTTGAGGTATCATCGTGAACGCCAGAGTGAGAGCAATAATTTTAGCAGCAGACCTCTTGTGTAACTACTATGGAGATTTTTAGGTAGTTTAGTTTGGCTGCCGTTCCATGGGCGTACGCAATGATAATGTGTGACAGGTTTGGTATCTACTCGGCGTATTAGCTTTTATATTTTACCACAAACTTGGGTATTATGTTGTGTTTTTGTGCATTAAAATTCAGTGTATTTATTTAAAAAAAAACTGCTTTGAAAAACCACTGCACAAATACCGTGTGACATAGAAATTTGCAACACCAACCTTTTATTTTCTATGACCTGTAGTTAAAAAAAAAAAAAATAATAATGTTTGGGTGTTCTAAGTAGTTTTGTAGCAAAAAAATGTTTTTTACATGTAGGAAAGGAATGTCAGAATTGGCTCTGACTGGAAGTGGTTAAACATTGTATTTCCTTTTCAATATGTAGAGTTGTAATTTTCTGCAAAATTTAACATAATATGGCAACCCAGAGGCATTCTGTACAAAGTTAGTGTACGAAACACCTCCAGAGTTGTAATTTCCTGCTTGCTTGATTTTCCTAGAAGTCTGTAAAAAGATACAAGTCAGATTTTAGGCATCCTCTGCAACAAACATTTTAGTTTTGGTGAGATGATCCTAAAAGGCTAATTACTTCTAAAGGAATGCAGACCCGAATACTCTCCTCATTAGAGTCCTGCAAGTGTATCACTTGATCAAAAATGAAAAAGTCACTCCCATTCGGCATCAGTCCTGCACAAGACATGATATAATGAAGAGCTATTCCTTTGCAGCAGCAAATGTTGTTAAAATCCTTGTAATGTACACCCAGAAGAGATTGTTGTTGTGTTTTGTTTTTGTTTGTGGAGTTACTCTTGAAAGTCATCATCTGCTTTAATTATCCCGGGGAAAGACTTAATTGCTTCAGTTGAACTTTTTTGTAGAGGATCCCTATGGTTTCCTAAGATAAGGCTGCATATGTCTATGTGCTAAACAGAAAGATAAGGTCTTTCTGTTTAGTACATAGACATATGCACTTGGTTTGTGTTTTTATGTCAATATCACTCAATCTCATGACTGTGGACTCTTTAGGAAGCTTGAAGAGAGTGGTGATTATTTATTCTATGACTGTAATTATAATTACCATGTTATCATGTCCTGCAGAGGCCAACAAGATACCATCCCAGGAGAAAGACAGGGTCCTCAACCAATTTGCATGTCCAGTCAGGAGAAAGATGAGGGAGCCACTGCTCGGGTTCCACACACGAATAGTTTTGTCCCAGGAACCGGATGCCTGCGAAGGTAATTACAATATTTATTATTTATTTATTTCAGGTACTTATATAGAGCCATCAATTTACACAGCGCTTTACATATATATATATATTGTACATTCACATCAGTCCCTAACCCTCAAGGGGCGTACAATCTAAGGTCTCTAACTTATTTTCATACATACACATACTAGGGCCAATTTAGACAGGTTCCAATTAATCTACCAACATGTATTTGGAGTGTGGGAGGAAACCGGAATACCTTGAGGAAATCAATGCAGGCACAGGGAGAACATGCAAACTCCAGGCAGGTTGTGCTGTGGTTGGGATTCAAACCAACGAACCTAGTACTGCCAGGCTAAACTACTAATTATCTTTCAATGGATTTTTAAATGGAACATAAAAAAATAAAAATTGTTCGGTAAATTTTATGTTGCTTTTATGGTTTTGCTATGGAACTGTCACTGTGAATTAGAGGGCCTTACCCTACCCAATGTCCTGCCATTATTCATATGGACGTTATAGTATACTGGAAGTACTGAGTTTGTTAAAGTGTTACTAAACCCACAACAGTAAAATGAATCTCCATATACAGTGAATCATACTTGCCATACTCCCTGTGGAACCTAAGGAGTAAATCTTCCTCCTTGTATAAAAATGCTTTTTTATCCTGATTCTCCCCTTCTACTGTCCCCAATCCATCTGCCATGGTACACAGCAGCAGTGGGAAGTCTGCACATGCTCTGTTTGCTTTGTATTGCTTAAGAGTTTTTTTTTTTTTTTTTTTTTTTGGGGACGTGCATTTGAGCAGCACAGGGCACAATCAGCTCTGTCTGGACAGAGGGTTAGGGATCATGCAGCCTCACAGGAGAGTTCAGAGGAGAATGAAAACTCTTCTTACAAGGTTAACCAGTGCTTGGCCGGACACTGATAGATATCACAAGACTGTTAATGAGGTTTAATGTTGACAAATGTAAAGTTATGCCCTTGGGGGCTAAGAATATGCATGCATCCTACATACTAGGGGGGGTACAACTGGGGGAATCAATGGTGGAGAAGGATCTGGGAGTTCTGGTAGATCAAAAGCTTAAAAATGGCATGCAATGCCAAGCTGCGGGTTCTAAAGCGTGCAAAATCCTCTCTTGTATTAAAAGATGTATAGACTCCAGAGAGAGAGATATAATTTTACACCTGTAAAAATCATTAGTAAGACCTCATCTGGAATGTGCAGTTCAGTTTTGGGCACCAATTCACAAAAAGAACATTGGGGAACTGGAGAAAGTACAGAGAAGGGCAACCAAACTGATACGAGGCATGGAGGAGCTCAGCTATGAAGAAAGATTAAGGGGGTACATGATCAAAATGTATAAATACATCAGTGGTTCATATAGTGAACTCGGTGTAGAGGTATTCACATTAAGGCCATCACAGAGGACAAGGAGGCACTTTTTACATCTGGAGGAAAAGAGATTAAATCTCCACATACGGAAAGGCTTCTTTATAGTAAGAGCTGTGAAAATGTGGAATAGACTGGTTCTGGGCAGCACAATAGAATATTTTAAGAAAGGCCTTAAATGTTAAATTCTTAAATGTACACAATATAACTGGATACTAATATTTATAGTTGTTACACGGAATATCCAATAGCCTCTTGGGGGGGATCAGGAAGGATTTTTCTCCCCTGCTAGAGTAAACTGGTTCATTATTATTATTATTATTATTATTAATAATATTATTATAATTATACAGGATTTATATAGCGCCAACAGTTTGCTCAGCGCTTTACAATATAACGGGAGACAATACAGCAACAATACAGTTCAATACAAGAGGGAAAGGAGGGCGGTTCATGCTTTGTTTTTTTTTTGCCTTCCTCTGGATCAAATGTTGGTATAAGATTAGGATTGTATAACTTTTCCCCCTTTTTATTGGTTGAACTAGATGGACTTGTGTCTTTTTTTTCAACCGGACTAACTATGTAACCATGCTATATACTGCAGATGAGAAAGTATTTAGCAGTTTACATTTACTAAAATAATTGCATTTCCATGTTCTGTGTACTGTGGGAGACCAGATATAGTGAATGCAGGGTCCTGGGTAATGCCATCTACTGATAATTAATAGGTATAGACAGGGTTTAGCTAATCCTGAAATACATTACAGACTACAGGAAGTTGCATCAGTAGTGAGAAGAACCTGTTTCCCTATTTCAGTGGCTTTTTTTTCTTTTTAACTACTTGCTAACCACCCACCCGCAATCTGCAAGCAAGAGGCGGCTCTGGGTAAATCGACGTACCCTTATGTTGCTCTGTATTTCCGGGTGTGAGCACGCATGTGCGTGCCCCCTGTGGCCCCCCCCCCCCGTCGATCCAGGGAGAAAAGAGAGAACACCACACTGTGAGTAAAAGAAATGTGACAGGCAGTCACAAAGTATAAGCTGCGTAAATTCCAATATAATGTACTGTATACCACAGTTTGCAGATGCTATAACTTTCACACCAACCAATTAATATACACGTATTGAGATTTCTTTTTTTTACCAAAGACGTGTAGCAGAATACATTTTGGCCTAAATTTATGACTAGATTTGAGTTCATTGGATATTTTTTTATAACCGAAAATAGAAAATATTGTGTTTTTTTTTCAAAATGTTCGGTCTGTTTAGTTTATATCACAAAAAAAACAACAACCCAGTGATGATCAAATACAGGACATACTAAACTGCATATTGGGATGATGGGATGGTTGGCTGCAATGCTCAACACTCTCATTAGGTGTCAGTATATTTTTACACACATATGGTATATGGTAAGAATTTTGTTGTTACTCAAAATAGGTTTCTCTTTTCTGCAGTGCTTGATACTATGTTGCAAGTGGTAGAGGTTAATGTTTAACTCTTCACTTGCTGATATATGTGCAGCTATAAATGACAATATAGTAAATTATACAGAAATAATGGAAACATTACTCAATATATTAATAGATTTACTGATTTCATACAGTACATATATGTGTAAAGCACTACATTTTGAACTGTTTTATTTGGAACCTTTAAAAAATAAAGATTAAAAATTACAAAACGCCAAGGAAAAAATTAATGCATTTCTGATAACAATGTGGTTAATATTGATCTGTATGGGGATTATGGCTGGAATATTATGGTTACACATCCCATACAAATTAAATTTCACCTTTTCAGATGAAAATATGGGTAAAATTACTTTTTTATATATGGGGATTATGGGGGGAATATCATGGTAACCTATTTCTGATAAGCAAATGCATATAATTAATATGATTATGGGTGCATACACATGCCACGGATCATATTTCATCTATTTCTGACAAGATTCTGGGTATAGTTATTTTTCTACATGGGGATTATGGGTGGAATGTCAAGGTTAAATATGCCTAGGAACACATTTGATCTCTTTCTGATAAGAATATGTGAATAGCTATTTTTCTGCATGGGGATTATGGGTGGATTATTGTGGATACACATTCCAAGGATCATATTTACCTATTTCTGAAATAATTATGGGTATAGTTATTTTTCTATAGGGGGATTATGGGTGGAATATCATAGTTAAACATGCCTAGGAACACATTTTGACCCCTTTGTGAAAAGAATATGAGAATAGCTATTTTTC